>NC_051156.1:128267453-128353463 GCF_013339745.2 Dermacentor silvarum | reverse complement strand
ACCATTGTTAATGATCAGGTAAAATAAATGAAAGCCTTCGCCGAGAATTACGAGCATCTTACGCACTGTCGTATTCTATTCGGTAGGGAACTGATACTGAAGAGCTTGCCGCAGATAGTACAAGAAATGCGATGAGTTGATAGTGACACCTGTTGGGGGAACTTGACGCAACTATTCGCGTGCTAGCTAAGGGCGAAAGCCCTGGCCCTGACGGCCTGAGTGCATAATTCCATCAGTGTTCTTGCTCTGTGTTGGCTCACTTTCTACTTAAGCTGTGTAGAGAGTTTACAGATTAGAATGCCTTCCCACCACGCTCCATAATTGGCACACAGTACCCATTCCAAAAGCAGGGGCGCAACTTAATTGCAGAAAGTTGAAGGCCAGCGTCCCTTATCACTTTGCGTGTGGATTGGTAATATTCGCGAAGGTATTAGCTAACCGCCTTCAAACCGTAATTCGACCAATCGTGGGAGAGTATCAATGTATCATTAAAGGAAGATGAATCGAAAAAAAAAATATGTTCGCGTTGCGTGGTCTGTACTGTGTAGCAGAAAGTGTGGGTCTATAGTCCAAATAGTGCACGTTGGTTTGGCAAATGAATTTGACCAAGGTCTGACCAAGCTTAAGAGTCCTCCAATTCTGATGGTCTTTTTCTGCTTTTTTACTTTTCACGACAGAAAGGAAACACCCACAAGTAATCAAATAGTAAAACGAAATTGTTGTAAATACATGTTTGCATTTACTTGAAAAGAATAAATATTGCACAACAACAGTCATTTTGCGAAATGAGAATAAGTAGAGCTTTACTATTTGTACCCATATGAAAGCTCGCAAATGTAATGCTGTTTAGTAGTTTAAGTAAATCAATAGTCTTTCAGCATCTGTGAGCCGTGGCTATTGCGTGCTGTAATAGGGAAGAAAAATCGTATACGAAATAAAGGTACGAGTATTTCACTGGCCTACCTTTGGGGCAAAAAATAAAAAAACATAGATACTTCACTGAGAAAACAATGAATCACTGCACTTGGTTGATAATTTTATACGGAAAGCTGAGAGATACATACAAGTTTGATAGGGCCCCTTAACAAGCCACATAGAACATTCGGTTACATGCTGGAAGTTGTTAGGTGCCCTCTCGGGACCATTATACCGCAAGAATGTTTCAAATTGGTTCATTAATAGCCGAGTTAGAAATAGCTGAGATAGAAATATTTCAGCGCCGCGAACCCGTGATTTAAGGAGTCGAGCTTCGTCGCCTGCATAGACACTCTCTCCACTTCCCTTTCTAGCCTCCGCAAGCGAAATTCCTTTCCTGCCTTCTCCCTTACTAGAGTTCGAGGATTTGGTGACGCATACGTCACGGGCCCCACGTTCTCTCTCTCTCTCTCTCTCGTTTGTTCGTCCTGTTTTTTTTTTTTTTTGATGCGCGGCGCACTTCCTCTGGTGGCACCACGCGCGAGCTGTTGCGATTGTCTCGTGTCGGGCGCAGCGCACGATTCTGCGCGCTGTGCACGAGGTACACCTGACTAGCGCCATAAGTCAGTGCCAGAGGAACACCGAGGCAGACACAAGCGAACACAGAGCATGATAGCGCACTGGAACACCGTAGAAAATGACGCAGTTTCGTTGTTTGCACGCATGACTGTACGACGTGGAAACAGCAGGCGAAACGGAAGTAGGTACATCTGTCTTGGTGCGGTGCTAAGTAAAACAAAAACGAGCAGACACTCGGTTTGTGTGTTTTATTATTCTCTGGACTTTAATTAATCTATCGAAACACAGATTACACAAATAGCAGATGCTGCCATGAATAATTCTCGAAGTCAAGTGTCACCACGAGAGACGCCACACACAGACATGTACGTTGGCGCACTTTCGCATACACGTCAACCCACCGGCTTGGAGCGCGACGCCAGCGAGGAAAAGGGCTAACGGCGTTTGGTTTGACATTTAAGTTCTTTCAGGGGCCCGTAGCGATGTGCAACTTAGCAGACACGATAAGTAGCACACATCGTGTGCACTGCGCTTGTCAGCTCAAAACGGCGAGACCTGGTGATGGGCCCTTTAAGATGCCGCTAAAAAGGGGCTCAGATTATTCCCGAAAAAGTCTTACTAAGAGCACACCTCAACTCTTGCAAATAATTTACTACTAATCACCAATAACATAACCTCTATTAGTGTACATTTCGGCCATCTGCTACATTTAGTTCACCGAGGGCACCGAATAATTGCTGACCCATTCTGCACGGCCCCTCTAACGCCTCTAATCAGAAAGAAAAATTATACTTCGCAAAACTTTCTTCCGCTCGCGGACCATAATTCCCTTGATATTTAAACTGCGCGCGTCATTTACTGCACCCAAGACGCCAGAAAAGCATGCCTATAACGTTGTCGAGCGCTGCCAGTCAAAGTAGCAGCTAGCGCACCCGTAATATTATTGCTCCTGACGTACCAAAATTTATTCGTCGCAGGCATTTCGCTCCCAAGATAATCGACTTCACTGGATAAAATTACATAAGTATAATTGTCAGTAGATTTTGACACCTGTTGTTTATCCAAAAAAAATGCAGCTCAAAACTGAGTACTCACGAGGGAATCCACCGTTGCATAGTGAATTGTAGTGACAACCGCTGAGAGAATTTGGTCGATCTGGGAGCGAGTCTTGATGCAGGCCGGGTAGAGCTCCGAGTCGGGAGCGTACTTGCGGAGCAAGTAGTAGGCGATGGCATTACTGCGTAGACATAAATGTATACCACGGGTGTGTGTGCGTGTATCTTTGTTTTCAGTTCAAAATACTTTCTTAATCACATGGGACATAAACGGAGGTGGGCCTTCTCACCTGGATACTGTGCAAACACGGACGCTATTTGCGCGATAAATTGCACATGCTCAGGTAGCTAATTAAAAAGTTTTACTGAATTTTCACTTTTGGGCGCAAGTTGCATTTGCGAAATAGAAGCTGAACAGTACAGTGATTCGTGCGCTTTTAGGACATCCTTTCCCAAAATCCGGTAGAGATGCGTTCGTGTTGGCATTAGGAGTTTCTCGAACTAGATTCTTAGCTCCGAACGCAAATATACTTCACAATGTACTTTAAGGACCGATATTTGTACAATGGTGCTACACTTACCATTGCTCCTAAGCAAACATGACGTCTTCATTTCCTCGGCTTTAATTTCGAATGTAGAACATGTGCCATGTAGTCTAATGAATGATTCCCGCGGAACCTATCCCACGAGGAATGGCGACCTTAACGCGATTAGCATTGAATCAAGTTAGCGACACCCAGTATTTCCGCCGCTGAAACGTGTCACGTATGCGGCGCGTATGCAGACTGGGTCCTCTCTCGCACTTCCCTCTCGACAGGCTGCGCCATCTAGCAGCGCAGCCAGGAAGTTCGCGCGCGACGCTTGTGCGAATACGTATATTCAGGCAATCATGTGTGAATATTTATGGCGTGGGTTCGATTCCCTAAAAATATTAAGCGCAAGCGAAAGTGGCCCGCCAGTGAAGTTGGCGAAGGTAAGTTTGACGCCACGAAGGAAACGAGCGCCGGAGGAGGAAAGTGCTGGAGGTGAAGAGAATCGCGCGCCTAGGAAAGCACGGAGGAGCGCGCTTTGCGCGCGGCAAAGCAATGCCACTTAGAGGAAAGTCTAGGTGGCATTGAGCGAAGCGGGGAAGGAGAAAGGAGGCGAAGGGTCGCGGAGGAAGAAGGTAGGTGGAGGCGTGCTGGGTTGACCTCCTCTGGCAGGTGTTACGGGTTCTGTGTGCGTTATGGACGTACCGTTTCGTCTCATGACATCGTCCCCAGCACGCCGTATGCTGTATGTGCGAGTGAAAGCGTCTCAATCTCGGGCGCGCAAGGGAGGAAAGCGGGGAGGAAGCGCGCCCTATACCCACAGTGGGAAGAGGGGAGGCGTTCTACTCCGGCTGCTGCTGCGTATCTATCTTGAGCCCTATCTTGAAAGCGATCGGCGATGTGGACAGTGTAGGCGTCTAGACGCACCGAGGGCCTAAAGCATCGTGTGCGCTATAGCACCCATAGGCTTGCGCGTCACCCGCGCTCACAGAAGCAAAGGTCACTGTAAGTTTTTGTCATTGAAGACCAGAACATTAACATACCCAGTGACACATACCCAAGAACCCACTGTATCATCAAAGAGGCTAATTAAAGAGTGCCATGTTAACATCATCGTAATTATCGTCATCATCAACAGCCTATTTGCATGTTCAATTCAGGACGAAGGCCTCTGTCCGCGATATCCAATTACCCTTGTCTTGCGCTAGCTGATTCCATCTTGTGCCTGCATATTTCTTAATTTCGTCACCCGACATAATTTACTGCCGTCCACGACTGCGCTTACCTTCGCTCGGCACCCATTCTCTAACTCTATTGGTCCAACGGTTATCTGTACTACGTTTTACATGGCCTGCCCACCTGTATTTGTTTGTCTTGATGCAAACTAGAATACCGGCTATCGCCGTTTCATCTCTGATCCACACCGCTCTCTTCCTGACTCTTAACGTTACCCTTAACATTTTTTCGTTCCATCGCTGTTTGCCCCCATCTGTTAGCACCAGTACAATGCAATGATTGTACAGTTTTCTTTTCAGCGGCAGTGGTAAGCACCCAGTCCATATTTGGCAATGCCTGCCTTTTGGTTTGGCTTTTGGTTGCGCAGCCCATTTTTCTTCTTCTTTAAGTTTCCTTTTCATGGTCAGCGTCCCTTGAAAGTAATTTAGCTAGATAAACGTACTCCTGCACAGACGCTAGAGGCCAAGTGGCTAACATGAATCCTTGTTCCCTGCCAGGCTATTGAACACAACCTTTCTCTTCTGCATTATATACTTGTGTAATTAATGCTAATCTGTAAAAAGGGAGATGTTAAAGAATCCAAGAATTAGAGGCCAATTAGCTTGCTTTCAGTATCGTATAAGATATTCACTAAGATAATTTCCCATAGAACCAGGGCAACACTTCACTTCAATCAACCAGGCTCGCTGCAGGTATGGATATTCTACAATAGATTATTTTCATGTCATCAGTCGGGTAATTGAGAAATATGCGGAGCACAATCAACCTCTCTATAAGGCTTTCGAACATAACGAAAATGCTTTTGATTCCCTAGAGAACCTTGTTTCTCTGCCTTTATCCAAGACTGACGTAGCCCAACACCTAAGCAAGCTAGCGCACAGTATGACATTGGAGAAGTGGCACACATGTGAATTCATCCAGCATCGGTTGCATTCTCTCGACCCATCTATGCAACTGCGGCTGTTACCTATATTTCCGCGAAGTGAGGAAATAATGCTGTGCCACTTACGCTTGGGTGTCGCATTCACCAATGCTTACACGTGTTTGATTGGAATGGCTGATAGCACGGAGTGTAATGCCTGCGGTGTCGAGGAGACTATAGAGCACCTACTGTTCTACTGCCCATCTTTTCAAAACGATATACATGACCTCTGCACCGTTCTCAATAAGATGGATAGAAGACCGTTCACCTTCAGCAAGATCTTGGGACCACGGCCTCGAATATCGAAGCTACTAAAGGCCACAAAAGCGCTGCTGCGATTTTTGAAAACTACAGGACTGGGTGACCGTCTATGATCCGGATTGAGTGATCGTTAGTGATAGAGCAGAGATCTGTTGCTACGTCGGCGATATCCACAGCGGACTTTCTATTCTTCTCCTAATCTCTCTCTCCCCCTTTTCCCTTCTCCAGTGTAGGGTTGCCAACCAGGCTCAGTCTTGGTTAACATCACTGCCTTTCAATAAATCATTTTCTCTCTCTCTCTCCTAGAGATACCGCAGTAATGGACCCATCGCGTAATCGAGGAGTACCGAAGGCATACATGAACATCTTGGGAAATATCTACAAAGATTCTACAGCTACCTTGTTTCCCCACAAGAAGAGTGGAAAATTACCTACCAAGAAAGAGACCATGCAAGGAGATGCAATCTCTCCAATGTGATTCACGGCATGCTTATATGTATTCAAGTTATCAGAATGAGAAGGCTTAGGAATCAGGATCAACGGCGAATGTCTCAATAACCTTCGGTTTGCAGATGAAGTTGTCCTGTTCAGTTACATTGGGGATGAATTACAACAAATGATTGAGGAATAAGGATTATAAACAGGGATAAAGTGCCTCAGAAAGGCTGGCCAACGTTTAGATAGGAGGACCTATCTTCGTCAAAGGCGGCCTCGTCATCCTCAGCGGGTTAGCTTTAAAGGGGTTAGTGGAGTGACGTCACGTCGATGTCGGCTGTGGCTGGCTGTAGAGGGAGAGACTGAAAAGAAAATGACCGCTGGCGCTTGACTGTATAGGCGTGGTTTCCAAGACGAGGGGAAAGGGAGCGGGAGAGCGAGGAAGCGGCAAAAAAAAATGATACACTAATAAGTTAAAAAATCCTAATAAAAATAACAAAAAAAGGGCATAAGAGGGAGTTTGGGAAGCGAGAGGCGAGTGAGCGTTCAGAGCTGTTGTGGGCGGCGTGCGTTTGGGTTCCCTGAAGAGCCGGTCAGCCGGTCAGTGTGCAAGTAACAACAATACGAGTTGAAAGCATAACTTGAGCAGCGTAGCATCAATGCTTCGGGCAACCTTGAAGGTGTTAAGATGGCGACACACCGTCTGGAAAGGGGGAGGGGGGGTTGTGGTTCACAGGGGGCAGCTCGGTCTGTCAAGGGACGGTAGCCTCAGTAGTTCGCCGTAGGCGTCGTCACGGCGGTATACAGAAGTGGCGGGACCCTGTGTGGTCGAGGCGCCGAAAAAGGCCTCCTGGCGTCTGGGACTTTGGAATGTGTCGGTGTGGATTTTTAAAAGGAAAAGGAACTTTATCCCTGTTTATAATCCTTATTCCTTCTGTGCTACTCCATCTGTCCGCCACCTCTTTTGATTTTGAACACATGATTGAGCACATTACCCGCGAAAGTATAAGAGTGGGGTTGAAGACCGGCAAATACCAGGAGGTAAATATGCAGCGACCCCAGTTGGACCTCGGACAGTTGTTGGAACCCCTTTAACAGAGCACAGCAGCCCGAAGATCTACCAATAGGGCCATGTACTCAGTAACCCGACTCGGCTTGGGTCGAGGAAAACCGCTACAGGCGGACATAGATAGATCGATAGATACCGGGAAGTACGGGAAATTTGCGAACAATAATAGTATTTTATTTTTCTGAATATATATATATATATATATATATATATATATATACAGGGTGTTTCAGCGAACACTTTCAAAATTTCTTTAAGGTTGCCTGTGGCAGATAGCCAATTCTAGTCATGAGCTGGTCTACTCGAGGAGGAGGACATTACTTCCACAAAAAATTGAAATGCATAATCGACTAATCAACAAAAATTCACTAATTAAGTTTTTAACTAATTACCTGATGGTCCATATTGCAATTTACAAATTGTAGCCGTGGAGTTCGCAAGGCGGATCCACCTGGAATTAATTCTCCGGATGACACCAGCTTCGAAATATTAAATCCCGAACTTTGCGGAGAAATGCATTGGCGTTCCAGTTAATTTTGTGCTTCAATGGATAAAGCGACGTTTTATTAACAAGCTAACTGGAACGCCAATGCATTTCACCGCAAAGTTCGGGAATTATTATCTCGAAGCTGGTGTCATCCGGAGAATTAATTCCAGGTGGATCCGCCTCGCGAACTCTACGGCTACAATTTGTAAATTGCAATATGGGCCATCAGGTAATTAGTTAAAACTTAATTAGTGATTTTTTGGTAATTATTCGATTATGCAATTCAATTTCTTGTGCAAGTAATGTCCGCCTCCTCGAGTAGACCAGCTCATGAACTAGAATTGTGCTATCTGCTACAGGCAACCTTTAAGAATTTGTGAAAGTGTTCGCTGAAACACCCTGTATATATATATATATATTCCTGGAAGGTAATTGCGGTTGTTTCACAAACGCACCTGTGAGGGTGGCACACCACAATTTCTCACAGGTGACTTCTAAAAATTATTTTCGAAAGAAAAAGAGGACAAAAAGTGCTATGAGGCAAACGAAACGGAAATTTCACATACGGCAGATAAAAGTATTAAGACCATGGAAAGAGGAAAGATGCTTAATTTCGCCGTAGGCTTACCATGCGTGTCGCAGATTGAGTTCACTCTATATTTTCTGTCATTGGCGACTTATATATATATATATATATATATATATATATATATATATATATATATATGTTCTCCAACTGCTTCTGTGTTTCCTTCGCCACAATATGGGGGCGGTGAAAAAGGCAAGGTGCATCAGAGCCACCTACAACAATTTCAGCACAGTGCTTGCAAAATGGCCTTTCAGCGCGATTAAGTCATTACAGCAGAACATGGCCAGGCTGCCATTCCAGGCTTCACAGTATACTAATTATTCCAAAATGTGAATTATTCACTGATATTATGGTGGCAATATAAAATTAACGAGCTTGATGTGGGCTAATTGGTGTAACAGACTTTATTAACGAGGAATGTAGCCATCATTTCACTTATCATTCAACTGATTGCAGGACACAGCTTTCTATCATCCCCCACCGGCAAATGTCGCTCTGGACTAGCCATGCGTATCACGACCTAGCAGCTGGGAAGACGCGTGGAGAGGAGGAATATTAAAATAATTCAAAATTCGCCTTGTGCTGCGAGATCATCTTTTTTTCGTTGTTTACCTTCCCGTTTAATATAAAGCATTGACTTGCAAACGCCAACCCTTTATTATCCCTTAAGGAACAGCGCCAATTGGTCACGTACGAAAGATAAAGCGTAGAAAAAGAGGAGCGTTGGGAACCCAGCGCTTGGATTTTTGGGCTGTTTGCTTTTTCTGCTTGTCCGAAGTCACGCTGTTATGTTGTTAGTGACGAACAATTCACTGGGGGTCCAATTTTCTTTAACATTAAGGAACCACTTCTTCGCCTGTACTTGGTGCACGCAGGCAAAATTCTGGCAAGCAGCAACGTCCCGGATAAACCATGAAGCCGGTTGAATGCAACATCCATAATATATCAAAATCGAGCATCACTTCATATTCTGCCCTTTTCACGATTCAATTTGCGCGTTTTTAACTTTTTATTTTACTTCGCTGCTTATAACGCTTGCAGTGCCCTTGCGTCAGCAGACTGGGCTTCTTCATCGCACGTGGTACTCCCGCGAACGTAGTCTAGGTCCGTTATTGTGCCTCCAAAATATTCCCTTGCAGACAAAGCGATTGCTTGAAAATCAACATCAACACTGTATACTGTTTGTAGAGCCAGTCTTCTGGCAAATAGAAAAAATTAAGAGATTTTATACCCATTTTCTTGATGTTCTTGAATAAATAGCAATTCTGATGTTTTTCGTTGCGTTGACATCTTTGGGAACTTATTATATTGAAGAATGGTAGTATTCAGAACCAAGACGGCGATTCTCTTCGACAGCTTTATGAAATAACACATTGGTGCGAGGTGGTGATCCCTGTTCCTCTCGACATGTATTGTATTATCAGCTCTTGTGCCAGACGTTTCAACCCGGTTTACCCTAATACACCGGTATTACTCGGTTCTATTTGCAAAATAATTGCTGTTGGCGAATATTTGCGATGCCTCCAGAGTGTAGACAGCAATTCGCCCTGATTTGAACTGTGGCACTGAAAATACCGACCTCATTTATTTGAATGTCACCGCCGACAACACCGTATCAGTGAACGCCAGTAACGCATACAGTGATGCTAAATGACATCAACCTGCTAGGTAATGATGACATAGATATTCAACCATCCATTAGAGTAGTAGATCTCTAAGTATATAGATCTGTGCTAGTTTGTTTGCCTCTGAATAAAATACTAGAGCATGGACTCAACATGATGTCTCAAGCCTTACCTTTCATAGAGAATAAAACCTTCATCGTCAATCGCAGGAACCTTGTGGAATGGATTTACCTGGAATTCGAACAAAATAGGTTGATGCCAGCACGATTATCCCAACATTCTTCTCAAAGCGCATGCATTAAAGGAAGCAAACTCCAGGTAGGAAGTAGACAAGGAGAAAATATTAGAAATTTAATTTCGGGGGTCTTATCTTGCAAACCAAAAATTCAGATGTAGCGCTCAGGCAAAGAAAGCACTGATTGCGAGGACTGATCATATACGCATGACAGACAATCTGTTAATGTCTAACTAAATATATTTCTGTGATTTCAGCAGACCTTGAGGTATTCATCCCTGAGGTGCTCCTTGTTGGCAGCGTCCAAGTTCTTAAGATTCAACTCAATGCCCACATGCTTGGCAAGTGTGCGCACTAAGTTGCAGGGTGGACTCCCATTTATGTTGTACAGAGTGATGGTCATGACTCAGATCAAGTGTATGAGCGACGTTCCTTCCACCACACACCGACAGGGAATGGTGCGAGAGAATTATGGCGGAGGATATTTAAAGGCCAGAGTCCCAGGGATGTCACCAGCGTAGCACCTGAACGGCTTTGTTAATAAGACCTTCAAATGAGCACGCATACACCGGAGAGATCGAACAATGGAGGAACGGGCGTTTACCGGTGACAATGCTTGTAAAATGTGTAGGTGCTTAGGGCGGAAACATGGCAATCGTGCGCTATAAAATGCCTGTTTATAGGCAATAAGTGAAACTGAGCATAGGCCGCTGCGCAAGCAGAGGAAACGGAGAACACTGAACCCGAGCCATACAGGTGCTTACCGGAAACAATGCTTCAAATAAAAATAAAATTACACAAAAACAACAAAAGGGTATAGCTGCTTAGGGTGGAAACATGGCAATCGCGCACTGCAAGAGGCTTGTTTCACATCATTAAGTGAAATCGAGCATAGGCCTCCACGCAAGCAGAGGAAACGGAAAGCACTAAACCGGATCCATAAAAAAACTAAATGTTTTGGAGTATGGTTTGGCCCTGGTCACAGGCATAGCTCTGTAGCCTCATAGTTGAGAACTTTTGAACCGGAAAGTTCGCTTACGATTTGCGAAAGATAATAGTTGCTACAACTCCACAAAGCCAATCATTAAATTGGCTTGTTTCTGGCTGGTGCTCTTGTGTTCGAGTACTGGTCCCGAACACATGTGTATCATCGTACTCAGGTCATTCTACCAGCCAGACATTTATGACATGCGTGCGCTGCGGGCGTCATCTTCATGAGACAGTGCCGCCATCTAACAAGTCTGGCCAGTTTCAGCCACCATGCTGGGCTGCAACGGTGCTTGGCTGTGCAAGAAAAGCTGTTCGATGCGCTGCACAAATGCTTCTTTTTCGCCCTTGTTTTGTACTATTTATGCGCTGCACGATTGGGTATTGACAATATTAAGCTGTATATCGTCACCTAAGGCGAAATGCTTTTTTCCAATACTTTCACTTAGTAGGGCATCCGCAGTGCAACAGAATTTTGCGCCGCAGTATCTTGCTGTCTCGCAACAACAGATGCAGCATGCGAATTATCAGAAAGCTACGTTGTGTGCAGCGCGAGATAGGCAAATACGGGTTCATTCGTGGGCGCGCCAGCATTTTGATATATTCTGTTTAAACAGACCTCACAGGGATAGAATAAAGTGTCTCCTTTACTCGTAGGAGTTCCGTATAGATGAAGGGCATAAAAATTAGCAATGATTTATTGAAAAGTGCCGAAGTTTTTTTTTTTTTACTGATCTGAAAAAAGAAAACTCTTTATGTTGCTCTACTTCGAATATCACATCTCTTCTTTTAAGAAAGGTATGCGTTCGGGTGCGAAAGGCTACCCAAGAATTTCCGACACCTCTCGCGTTTAAATTAGTGCTCCCGACTTTCACCTCAATCTCTTTCTTTGGTCCAAAACAATTACTCGCACAGGAACAGCAACACCTAAGACATTGTCACTGGTCATGATCAAGAACGTCTATACAACATTATCTTCAACGCTCTCCTAAGACCAGAAAACACAGGCATCAGCTAGAGTCTCGTATTCTTGTTGCGTTTACGGAGCAGGTGCGGCAACCACACTTGGCTTTCGTCTCGACAGTGCTGTCTTTCTGCTAAGCCATCACGTCTTGCCCTTGCCCTCATGGCGCAAACACTTCTGAAACACTGATGCCTTAATTTGCCTCTAATTTCCAGCAACTGTCTCACAGATTGAATTTTTTAATGCAAATGGCATTCTTGGCATTGTCCCAGGCCAACTTTTCCCTGGTTGTCTAGCTATCTAGCTGTTTAGCTCTTTGATGACGGGACGTATAAACCACCTCCAAAATATTAATTTTTTATTCATATGTGCAATACACATCGAGAATAACCATAACTTAGGAAATATAGTATTTTTTTCAAAACTTCCTCAGCAAAAGCGGCAACCCCAATCAGAAAACTGGGAGTCGTCTTCAACCCAAGCCGCCTAATTAGGGCTTTGTTTGGAATTTGTATAGACAGCTCTCGTCGTATGTGAATCGCAGGTGTAAATTTTATTCAATTTACATAAGATGTGCGACACTATGCCAGCCGGATATCGGTCGGTCTGTCTCCTCTGACCTCGCTTTCAAGACATTTAACAGCGGATATGTTTAAGCGCTTGGTTACGCCACATATTGCGAACTAAAACAGCTCCCGGAGAAGACGTCACTGCGCGTTGCCTAGCAGCCACGTGCTTCGCCTCCTCTCCGTACCGTGTACATGGGACGTTAAGGAAAGAGAAGGAGAACATGGCCGCAGCGCACTATGCTCGAGAAAAAGAGAAATTGAGAGCTAGAGAGGAAGAAAAAGAAATTGTAGCAGCACCAATTCTCGTTGACTCTGTGGTGAGTATATGTAGCCTTGACATGGGACGACAAAAGAAGGTCGGGACAACCGAAGAAGTAGCCCCTCAACTTAAAGCGCGTCGCGTGGCCAAGCGAGAATCTGCGCGTCGGCGGTGAGCCGATTCGGAATACCGCGGCCAGCAGCACAACATTTCCTAGCAAAACTTAGCCAAGCCTAGTAAAACCTCGAAGAAGCTAGGTAACTCACCAGCTTCACTGTTTACTCCAGCCTTGCACCACTATTGCAATCTGCCCAGATTTTTTTTCTTGCCCGTGCAGTGTCCCTGCTCTAATGTAAAGATCTTACGGCAGAATCTATCTCACGATGACATTCGACGTTAATGCGATTTGGATTACCGTCGTAGCATTACCGTACCATTACAATACAGCGACACACCGTATTTAATTAGTCACGTTTATTTAAAATATGTAATATCCATTCGGAGGTTTTCTGTTGCATCGGCTACATGCGATATGCACTGTCTGCGGTATCCGCCCACTTAGGTGTGTCACTTGCTTGCAAAGGTCGCCCATCTGCATGACGATGATGCGATGACTGTATGACGATGACGCAGTGATGAAGGCACGATGACAATGAGATTACGATTCTGAAATGATGATGATGGTATCAGGACAACATCGTGAGGACGACGGCATGAGGACAATGTGATGGCCTCGCAGTTTATCACGGCGATTGCGTGAGAACGATGGTATGACAACAGCCATGACGACGAAGGTTGAACGGCGACCACGGGGCGACCACGATGGCATGACGACCACGGTGTGACAACGAATGCATGCAGCGAGTGTCTTACGCCGTCGCAATGACAACGATGGCATGAAAACGGGAAAATATCCAGACTGAATGATGACAAATATGATTACGATAAAATCATGAAGATGGAATGACGTCGATGGAGTGACAAAGGCGGTATAATAACGACGGCGTGACCACGATGCAGTGACCACGATGGCATCACGACCACGAGCAATACCTAGTTACGCAAGCTATTCGACAACTTAGGCCACTGAGCCGGCGTCGAAGGAATGACGACGATGACATGACGAGAGTCAGATGACTAAGCTGAAATGACGACGATGTAACGACTACGACGGCGTTAGGACCATGAGCACGAGCAATTACTTAGTCGCCCAAAGTGGTAGAGTACTAGGGACACTGGGTCGGTCTAAGAGGACAGATATATAGATAGATAGATAGATAGATAGATAGATAGATAGATAGATAGATAGATAGATAGATAGATGGATAAATAGATATACTCAAAACGCCGGAAATAATCAAATAATGATAATCGCATTAAAATGATGCTTGCTGCATGCCATTCAGGGTTGGCCGAAGACACTTAGGCAGAAACTTCGTAATCATGACCCAAAACTCAACAAACATTTTTTTTTCTGTTATGTAACCTTAGACAAGACTCTTCAATAAAGGGTTACCTACCTAATCAAAAACCAACTTGAGTCTCTAGGTATGTGCAAGCCTATATGTATGAATCAGTATTCGTTTGCTGTCAATGCTTATCCTCGAACTCCGAGCTAGGACATTCAATGGAAGCTAGATATATTTGTATGGCTTACGCATGCCGAGAGTGCGATCGCAATGCGCCTACTTCCCCATTTCCCACCCTCGAATTCAAACAAATTAAAATCAAATGAAGTTTGACGTGCGACTGCTCATGCAGACAAGCCACTGTCGAAGAAATTCTGGAATATGCAAAGCGACTACATTCCTGGATCATGTCGTGCATCTCCTCCTACGCATTGCAGACGGCATATGATGAACAAAAGGAAACGCGACACATTCGCGCATCTTCGTGCACGATGCAAAAAGTGTTTCTCGCTAACTATCCCAGACGTATACCTTTGCAAGCAAATAATTAGTCCGCTCAATTTTTCCTCCATGATAAGCAAGATGAAAGTTTACGCGCAGTTTTCTTGCACCAGCCCCAGGCGCCTTCACAATGGCGGCACGAATACAAAAACCTTGCCTTTCTCGTACAGCCTGTGCGAAACTGAAAATTGTGCGTTCAGCTGCCAGGCAACCAGGCATGGACCATTCTACTGATATTTTGGAAGTGGCTTCAAAGGGATACTGAAAGTAAATGGATATAGTCAGCGATAAATACCTAAAATTGAATCCTCAGGGCACCCTTTTCTCATTGTAGAATCGTTATTTTGTTTACTTTTTCATGGATCACTTTATTTTCGACACTCTAACGGGGCTCGCCAACCAGCTTCACAGCGTGCCACCTGACCGGTATGACGTCTCGTTTACCCGCCGTCTCGCCTGCCAGGCAATTTTGAGCCGAAGGCCACGCGCATCGACGTGGTTTGTTTTTGGTTTTGCCATGCAAAGCAAAAGTGACAGTGAATGCACGAGTTGTGATTATGATTCGGGTGACGAGCACGTGCCAAAAGAAGAACGGACGAAAAATTGCACACTTACGGTCATGCCACTTCGTCAAGCGACCTCGTCGACGATCAACCAGCGTCGCCCAATGCGTTGTTTAGACCACTAGGGACCAGAAGTTTGGCAAGCGAAAGAAGTGTGCGATAACAGGTGCATCTTGTTTCTATAACGTGTTATATAACATCCACAAATGAATTGACGTGTGCATGGTATATCGCGTTAGGTAAAATGCTGTAAACCGTCATATTTGCTACAATGAGTGGCGTGCGTAAGCAATTGTCGAAAACGCAGTTTACTCACTATCAAAACTTTCTAGCGCTATGCTCAGTTATTATAAATATAGAATGGTTAGACTGATGTGCGTTGCAGGCGATCCATTATACCCGAATGCAACGCCGACCGTTTGTGCTGACCCAAACATACGCACGTCCATGTTTTTGCAACCTAGCAAGGCGCTCGGTGTTATCCAGGTGTTGATGTGTCGGGCTATGTCTTGCGTCTGCTATGCGTCTTTTTACGCGATGCTATCACATTGTGCGTCTTAACCAACATATGCGCTGCTCCGTCAAATTAGACGTTATCTGTTCTGGTATCGTTCCGCAATTAAAATTTCGTACCAAACTCAAAAACATCGTTCTATAAGGCACCGGTTAAAAATGCTGGTTACTGACCCGTTAAGACAACCATGACTCCGAAGAAGAAAACCTCGTATGCTTTCTTCCGTACACTGGTTTCGAGACCCCTTTTAAGAGTCAGGTAATTTCATTCCGCACTTATCATCTCGGCAACCTGCAATTATACAATGTGGCTCTTCGAACTTCTGCTCAATGATCTATGACCCTTTCACCAGTCTTCAGGTCCTCATTTAGTCATGTGTAAATTTTTTCCGCGTGGCATCTGTGAATTGAAAAACAGTATAAACAGACTGTACACGGCATGGTTTGCGCTCCCGTTCCTTGTTGAGTGGCAAAGAACAGGTTGCCCTCTCGACAAGTCGTGACAACGCTACTTCTAGCAAACAACGATATTACAGTCTAATAGAAAAGGGTGTTCAGGGACGGCAGGCACCATGCATTGCCGTGAGGTGGGAAGTGCGGAAAGGTCCGGAACTTGTATGCCAGCCAATGCGACAGCAGCGCCACCCCAAACATCCGTTGCATAGGGCTTACCGTCGCTCATTCCTTCTGTTGTCAGTTGTGCTGGTTGTACGCCGCTAGCGTTTGTGTCAAACCTTCTGTTGTAAGTGATCTTATTTTTTGTAGTTTTTGTAGTTCAAACGACGCATTCGTTTAAAATAAATGCTTGCTATTCCACGAGATCGTTGCAGTTTGATTGATGCACAGCGGCTATCTCCGCAATACAAAGATCCAAAGCAATGCAAATGTATTAAATTACTTCTGAAATGACGCATGTAAGTGAAACTTTTAACTAATTAATAAACATTAGGTTCAAATCAATCAAATATTTATTTAATCAAACTAAGTGTGATGTTGGTTTGCATTGCTCATATTACCTAAATAATTCTTGAGCGAAACTGAGAACAATGTGAAAGCAGGAGCCAACGTTTCGATAAGTCGACTTGACTTTTTGAAGACGATATATGCTGCTTGAGTTATTGAATACGATTGAGTAAATATATTGGATTATTTGGTAAATTAGGTCACAACGGAGGCAGTCTCAATAGTTTTTGATACCACAAGCGTTTTACGGCGCTTCACGTTACGTGGAATTACGATTATTCATGTATTGGTGAAAAAAAAGTTCCTTCCGCCACTGCATACACGTATGTGTGCGCGACTTGTTTTCGCTAGTTATATTAAATAGTGACATTAAGCTGCAAAAGCTGCAGGTCACACCAACCATCTGCTTGCCGAATGTGGCTTCAGATCGCTCTAAGGCGCTGACTATTAGTACAATATAATTATAACGCAGCCAATACCTGACTTCTCCATGTGCTTTAGGCCAGTCATTAAATTTCATTTATGAGAAAACATGACCTGCCTTACCGCGCTGTAGCTCAATCTATAATTAATACAGAATTAGAGAATTATGATGACTCACTAGAAAAAGGACAAGTCATCTTCAACACTCTCAAGTTCTTTCACTGAAATCTCAAGTACCAATGAATAAAATTGCATAAATTTCATGCAAATATTGGCACTCCAAAATAATTCCTGACTTGTGGAGCTAATCAACGATAACCCTTACTACTGCGTTGTAATGCCGACTGAGTCTGTTTATGAAGGGAAAAATCTGTCAACAAAGTGGTGCTCCGTAAATTCTGGTAACTTTTTGGTAGTAGATATTATAGAAACGTAACCTTGAATCGACATACGGCGGCTCAAATATCGTAAAATTCTGAATAATGCACGGATAGAGCATTGTTGTAGCAGTTGCACCTTCCTTCCCGTCCCATATATAACGCACGAAGTTCACCAGCATTCGAATAATCATCATTTAGGCAATAAACTGATTGTCATATCTTGTACAACTGAACGTTAACGGTGGGAAAACCAGCTCGGCTCTTTTCTAACGGGTCCATTCAAAGTGTTCTTTCCTGGATTGAAGGATAGTTCTCTATTTTAAGACTGGAACTCTCTTCGAGAGTATTTATTTGAGGCGTCCAACTTAGACCAAGCCGTTGAATTGCATTTATTTTGCAAAATCTTTTATCGTGCTCGCTTCGCAGCCGACAGTTCCTGTAAAAAGTATTGCCACGTTCTCTTGCCATGTTGTTTTTTATTTGTGTTTGTTGTGTGTATTAAGTGTATGTTTACATTGATCCACCTTTGGTTGCACCAAAAGGGTTGCAGTATTGGGAAAAGAAATTGGACACAGAAGAAATATTTCATTTATTCATATGTGTATGTTAGAGTGCTGCAGGAAGCAACTCTGCCTAAGCATGAGAGGTTGCCCTAAGTAACTTACTAAGCTCTTTTCAAGCAATCAAAGATTATTACGCTGAAGACAAGGTGCAGGTAGAGAATTTGATAACTAACGGTGCTACGAAAAAATATTTTTTGTAGTATATATCTTGCACAGGGGTTCACGGCAGCTAAATTTCATGAAGCGCGTCAAAACTTAGTTGAGCAAGAAAAGGGGCTTGAACAAAAAGAGTTCAGACACAGCGTTGGTTGCTTAAGACACAGGCACAGTACGGTGGAAGCTTTTTCGTACAATTTGCCTAATGCTAGTCGAAGGCAGCTAATATTCCCTAGATTAGAAGCACCTGAAGAAAGGGTCTTGCGTTTTGGTATATCTTTATAAACCATAAATATTGCAGGCGGTACTGCGATTGTTTTGTGGCTGTTGTGCTGTCAGTGTAGACGTCACACATGTCCCACAACCTAAGCGAATTGTTCGAACAATTAAAAAATTAATCAAATCACTATGAAAGCTAAGGTCTGGTTATGGGGCAGAGCGCACAGGGGAACTAATGATAATTTTACGACTTGGGATTCTTTAACGTGCCCCCCTAAATTCAAGTATGCGAGCCACTATCGAAATGTGGCTGCCGCTTTCCTGATTGAACCCAAAACCTCGAGCTCAACAGCGCAACTCTACACCTACTAAGCTACAGCGGCAGGTAATTGTTGGTGCTGTGTGAAACCTGTCGCGAGCGGGAAGTGGCATGACAAGGCCTGCGATGTCCAGAAGATCACGCGTGCAACAATGTCAGCGCTTCGAACATTTGTCTTGGTGGAGAGAAAGCACCAGCAGAGAGCGGCCACCGCACTCCACCAGTAAGCAGGTGAGGACCGGCAGAGGCGAGCTCTTTGCAAATATTTATGGAACCATGGCATGAAATTACTAACCAAATAGACGCGCCTATAGAATAGACACACTACTGAACGAGCGATTTGTCTACTGTGTGCGACGGGCTAGGCGAGCGCCGATACCACGGTGTGCGAAGAACAGATGCTCCGACGGAAGGACGCAGCGCCTTTCACTAATGTTGTCCGCCACTTGGGGGCGCACGCAACTAGCGGGCTGGTGCGCCGGGGGCAGAACTTTCCCTGGCCACCGCGCTGGAGCACGCCAGGCTAAACCCGCCTGTTGCTACAATTCACCACCACCACCACCACCACCACGCTTTGCAGCCTGTTTTTTAGAGTGCCTGCTATTGTTTTTAACGGTAAACCTTAGGCCACTGTCTTTATGTCACAAAATCTTAAAATGAGATTTTTGATTTCTGAGGTGTTCTGCTGCCTTTTCTAAGCAAAATCTTATAGTATTTCTCTCACTGCCGTGCTCAAAGTTATTAAATATTCACGACGGAAACTAGACTAGAGATAACTGTAATTTGTAAACCACAAAAAGATGTCAATTCATGTGCGGTAGACACGTACGTACCCATGTGGCCTATCTTTAGGCATAGTTTTACACGACCTTAGCCACATTATCAAATTTGCTCTTGTGGACGTGCTGACGAGAACAAATGTATTGTGCACTGCTGTCCATGAACCTGTGACGTACGCCGGGTCAAAGTGCTTCTCGCAGTCGTACTTTCCTGGTCGTAGGACGTGGTCTCCACGTTCTAGAGCATCTTATGAACCATGCAGTCGGCTCTTTTCACTGAGCATGGAAACTCTGTCTTTGCACATGCAAGACCCGCTGTTGCAATTTGGTGCGAATCACTTCTTGCCTACAATCCGTCTCCACCAGGCAAGGTCGCAGCTCGAGATGCAGATCTCCCTTCCCTCTCTTGAAATTCAGACTGTTTGAATTTTTGAGCGCTTACCATGACGACGATCATAGATTGCTGAATTTTGATGTTAACATTTCTAAACTAAGAGCTTATCTCCCCGCGCCGCTTAGACACACGCCGGCTGCTAGAGCATGCGACGCGAACGCACTGTCGGAGTCATAATCTTCTGTTTCGGCGCCTGAGGAATTTGAATTATTATAGTGGAAGACAGAAACAGTAAAAAATTGTAGTTCATTGGACAAACTCCGTTTTCACCCACTACCCCCGCGGTGGGACTGGAGTAGGAGCCTGTCCGGTGGCTGAATATAATAAAGCTTTGCTGCTACTGCTACTACTACTACTACTACTACTACTACTACTACTAGTACTGCTACTACTACTGCTACTACTACTACTACTACTACTACTACTAATGCTACTACTACTACTTTTTTTTCAACGTGCTTTACATACAGCTGACAATTACTTACACTTTCGAATTCCCCGCTTTTTCAGCCTTCTAACGTGTGCTGCCGTGCAGCGGTGCAGACGTGAAACACCACCATTCGTGAGAGGTGTTTCTCACCAACGGCCCTCTCCATCGTCGGAGCACCTGTTCTTACACCGTGGTCTAGAATTCCTTGCTATCCATAAGCCTGGTATGCATTTAAACTTCAGCACACCGCTGTGCACCATCTGCCAATACATGGCGGCAAGGGCGTGAGACTGATGTTTGCCTATACGTCTGCTACGCGCTTTGGGAAAAGTTTGTGCAGTTAAAAAAAGATCAGCAAATAAATGACAAACAAAATAATTGTCACATGACAAAGTCAAAGCAATAAGAAAGCTTTATTCCGCCATTTTTAAAAGGTTAGTGTTTCCCTTGTCCTTCTCCCAGTGTAGGGTAGCAAACCACAAACCTATCTTGCCACTAACCTCCCTACCTTTCAAATTCGTACTCTCTCTCATTACTTGCGGATCGAGGAGAGATGAATAGCGGCTACTTCAGCTTTTCCCAGAGGTGTTTGGCTTGAACAGTGAACGGCCCGAAGATCTCCTCGTAATAGGGAAGCACACTCTTCACACGTTCGTAGTAGGCTGAAAGCTTCGGGTATTTCACTCGGTCGACACAAGGACACTGCAAGAGAAAAACCGTATTGATAGTCACAGAATCAGCGAGAGCCCCTTGTCTGGCGCAGAACTAGGTGTGAATAACCGAGTTCATGAAACCGTCACGTTTCGTGTCTGCATGCAAGTCTAATTAGCATATAAATGTTCAATCCCACAACGTCTTTCTTCGTATGCGATAATATTATGTTTGTATTTGTGTAAGGATTTGTGCACTTAAAGTCAGGATGCATTGAGTATGCATGCTCACAATCGTTTCGAGAACAATATCCATGGCATCTCTTATCGGATACTATTGTAACGGGTTCTCCTGCCACCTTTCCGCTAGACCGGCCTTGCAAAGCCCTTTTATTTCATCACAATGCTGACACACAGTACGTACAGACGTTTCTTTTTGCAAGTACACCGATTCTCGACTGCGTTGCTGGCGTGAGATGTTTACAATTGTAGAATTGAGTTTGCGGAAGACAAATCCCTATTTATCTCATGACTTCCATGAATCTTATTCCTGCCAAGTCTGAATATTTTCATTGCTAACTTCATGCTTCTTGTGGCTTTTCCCGCTTTCTCAGTCTAGAACGCAGCTGATTCTTTACTTGTTGATAAATTTTGACATTTTAGCCAGGTTGTCCTGATATCCAGGGCTACATATCATCGTGCTCTGTCGGCTCTTTATAAGGTCCTCAGTTGCATGGGACAGCTTGCTTGATTGTCCCCGATACAGAGGACACAGGCAGTCACCCGCGACCGCGCTGGCACGTGTTGACGACCGGCCGCTTTCGGAGCAGACAGTCCTAGAACGCCGGCCTATACAGTCGTCACACACAAGTCAATCAAGGCACTCTTGAAGTTTTCGCGTTCGAGTGGACTCTCTGACAGACTATAGTTCTCACGCGCATTTCTAACCTGTATTCTTTTCGTCACTTTGCTTTTACTCACCGCTATTATTTCCATTTTTAATGTCCCCTTACTCTTCCCCCAGCGCAGGGTAACAAACCAGAATCTTTTCGGGTTAACCCACCTGCCTTTCTCACCCGCCGTTGTTGCTCAGTGGCTATGGTGTTGGGCTGCTGAGCACGAGGTCGCGGGATCAAATCCCGGCCACGGCGGCCGAATTTCGATGGGGGCGAAATGCGAAAACACCCGTGTACTTAGATTTAGGTGCACCACTCCAGGTGGTCCAAATTTCCGGATTCCCCCACTACGGCGTGCCTCATAATCAGATCGTGGTTTCGGCACGTAAAACCCCATAATTTAATTTTAATTAATTTCCCTTCCTTTCTCACCCCTTTTCTCCGTATCTCTTGCTTGTTTTCTCTGCAGTGTTCTGCCCCTGGCTTCCGATCCACCTTTGTAATTATCTCCGTTAACGTCTACTTCAATGCCTCTACGATATTCTCATCCTTATGTTCATAGGAGGAAGCTTTAGCTCGGGTGCTCCCATAAACGCATAGGAAAAAGAAATAGACTTTCTTGGCAACCACTGCACCGAGTTTCATATGAGTTTTTTTTATTGGAATAAAAAAAAAGAGATAAAGTGTAGTGGCTGTTGCAAGAGAGAGAGAGAGAGAGAAAGCAATGGAAAGAAGGACAAGGAAGTTAGCCAGTGTAAATACCGGCTAGGTATTTACACTGGCGTGTAAATAGAAGGTGATAGATGAAAGGTGATAGAAGAAACAAATAAAAAAAGTAAAGTAAGAAAATTCGCGCAGTAACGCGACCCTACGCGCTACAACGTTCAAAGCCGGTCGCACAATTCACAAGCCCTTAACAACTTCAGCAGCGCCCTTAAGGCCTTGAATGCTGAAGCCCGTCTAGACCAGTGCCCTAAAACTTTTTCTTCTGTGAGGGGGCGATTGTCCAGGTTTTCAAGCGCAGTCGCGAGCACTTTTCTTGCCACATTGTAGCGGGGACAGTCACAGAGGAGGTGCTTGATTGTCGCCTCGCAGCCACAGTTTTCGCAAGCAGGGCTGTCAGCCATTCCAATGCGGAAGGAATAGGCGTTCGTGAATGTCACGCCGAGCCACAGGTGGCACAGAAGTGTTGCTTCCGCTTGTGGTAGCCCTGGTGGAAGACGGAGTTGCAGACGTGGATCCAATCTGTGGAGTCGTGCGTTGCTGAAATCACTGGTGTTTCACAGAGTCTGCGTAAGCTCGCGTGTGAGGGAACGAAGTTTTGCGGCTATGTCTGTTCTTGACAGTAGTATAGATATAATAGGGGCACCATCGTGGGCTGATCGGGCAGCGTCATCCGCACTGTGATTTCCCGAAATTCCGCAGTGACCCAGTATCCACTGGTAGATGATGTTGTGCCCCTTGTCAGTTGCTTGATGGTGAAGTAGTCGGATGTCAACGACTAATTGTGCTTTAGGTCCGTGGTTGAAAGGGGACAGCAGGCACTGGAGAGCTGCCTTCGAATCACAAAAGATGGACCATGACTGTGATGATTTGGGACCAATAAATTCCAGAGCAGCACGGATAGCTGCGAGGTCTGCATCCGTCGATGATGTAATGTGATATGTCTTGAATTGGACGGTGACAGATTTTATGGTAATTACAACTGCTCCCGCTGAACTTTTGGAGAAGACAGAACCGTCCGTGTAAACGTGGGTGCGTTCTGTGTGCTTTTAATGCATGAATTAAAGCACAGTTTGTTTGAGGGCGAATGACGACATCTCCATTTTCTTTTTGGTACCGGGAATTACAAGAAGGGCTTCGATTGGATGCAGGCACCGCAGCGGTAGAGATGGTCGTGCTGCAGGCGTGAAGTTCGACGGTAAAGTTTCATGGTTGGCGGCGATAATCCTGTTAAACGCTGAACGAGGTCGAGCGTCAGGAAGGAAGGCGAGATGATGCGATGGAAGTCGGGCGAAGTGCCTGATGTGCATTCTTAAAGCGTCGACTTCAATGTACGTATTGGTGGGGTGGTCATGCGCGATGGTTATTATTGCTGCCGTGGATGCACGCCTTGAAAGGCCAAGACATATTCGCAGAGCTTGAGCTTGCACAGACAGGAGGGCACGGAGGTTGGTCTTACCGGTCCCAATCAGTACAGTTAAGCTATAGCGTAGGAGACCCAGGAAGAGTGCGTTATAGAGTTGGAGCATCGCCCGCACAGATGCAACCCATGACTTTCCCGCGAGAAATCTGAGAACATGCGTTACCATGGCCAGCTTCTTTTAGATGCGAAGCATCTTATGGTCGGGGCTATGTCACTCCCTCCCTCCGCCGTGCGGTGTCCACACCCCTACGGCGCATGCGCATCCTCCTCCCCCTCCTCTCCTTGTCTCATCTCCTCTCCTCTCGGCATTCCTCCTCTCCTCTCCGACGCTCCTCTCCTCTCCGAATTGCGCAACGAATGGCAACACCTGCGGCTCCGCGTGCGATAAGGCGAAGCAGCTTAGGTTAGAGACGCGACGGTAGGCGCCCCAGAGGCACCGGCAACAGTCACCGACGCCGCGCGCTTTCGGTGCGAACGCGGGCAAAACGCCGACGGCGTCGACAACAGTTCTGCGCGTTGCTGGTGCTGCTGCATGTCCAAGTTTATGCAGCTGATAAAACTACCTTGAGTCGACCCCATGGCTGCTTCGCATACTACTCAGGGTTCCCCTACGGGAAGATGTTGTAATTTTTTAGGTAGGAGATATGAGGACTCCAGGAGAGGTCTCGATCGATTATCACTCCAAGAAAACGGTGTGTCTCCTCGTAGATGATTGGCTGTCCGTTAATTTTGACGACATAGGGTCTAATTTCTTTGCACGTGAAAGCGACCATAGAACACGTCTCTGATGACACCTCCACACCTCGTTCTCGAAGATAACCTGATGTTACTGTGGCCGCTTTTTGGAATCTGACGCGCACCTGGGGACGCGTAACTTCTGATGACCAAATGCATATGTCGTCAGCATAGATCGACACATGGACGGATTGCGGAAGGGAATGAACCAGGTCGATGAGCACTAGAATAAATTGAGTAGGGGTCAAGACTCTACCTTGTGGTACGCCACGGTAGGTGTTGTGCTGCGATGTCACACCATCCTCTGTTTGCACAAAGAATGACTTGTCCTTCAAATAGCTAAGTATTCATCGAAAAACAAGGCCACCCAGGCCGACATCGCCCAAAGCGTCCAGGACAGCTCGATGAGTTATGTTGTCATACGCGCCTTTAACGTCCAGGAACATCGCCGCTGACCGTCTCTTTCGGGTTTTTTTCGTGCTGAACCGACGAGACAAGATCTGTGACATTGTCTATAGAAGAACGTCCGTGTCGGAAGCCTTCCATAGCCTCAGGGTATATTTCGTACTGTTCTAGATACCACTCTAGACGTGTCAGCACCATCGTCTCCATCACCTTTCCTAGACAACTGGTCAGAGCAATGGGACGATAAGGCGCCACGTCTAGAGGTGATTTGCCTAGTTTGAGCAGAAGCACAAGGCGGCTGGAGTGCCATGCAGCAGGGACCACTCCTTCACGCCACGAATTGTTGTACACGTCCAGAAGAGCATGCCGGGCTGTTTGACCGAGGTTGGCAAGAGCTGTGTACGTCACCCCGTGAGGCCCGGGCGATGAGGAACGTCTGCACGCTGCCAATGCCGCTTGCAACTCCTCGATGGAAAACAGATTGTCCATACGAGGATCCCTCGAGATGGGAACGTGATAGAAATCATGCGCAGCGAACGAGGACGGTTGACCGGCAACCTTCAAACAGAAGTCCTCCGCTACGTCGATCTCTCGGTGACCTTGGTAGGAGGCCAGGCATTTGAAGGGGTGGTGTTGTTGCGGCGATGTTCGAAGACCGCGTACCGTCCTCCATATATATGACAGGGGTTTATGTGGGTCAAGGGAATCACAGAAAGTCTTCCAACTTAGAGACTGTAGTAAGCTGATCCGACGCTGGATCTTCTTCTGTATGCGTGTCGACTCCCTCAAGCCGCAGATTGACTTGGTGCTCCGGTAGCGTCAGTTCAGCGCCACGGCAAATAGCTTGGAGGCGTTCCAATTCCGCTTCGAATTCAGAAAATTTCAGAATAGGTCTAAAAACGCGTGTGACCTTTTGAGCAGCGTCATTAATTAGCTCCTCGATGTATCCTGGTACACAGATTCTGAGAATTTTGTCACATCTGCTCCATGAGGAACGTGTATTGAGGAACCCCTTGAGGAGCTGTGGTATAGTGTGACTTGCCTATACCTTCGACTTTAACATATGTTGGAACATGGACACTACCATGCGTTTCGTTGTCTGGGAACCATTTCACACTGCTACTTAGGGATCTTGAAACAAAAGTCCAGGCAGCTGCTGTAAGTTAAACCCCGCAGAAAAGTGGGACTTCCATTATTTAGGCAGCAGAGTTCATGGTTCGACACGTAGGTTAGTACACGTCGTCCTCTGCGATCCATCTCTAAGCTTCCCCATAGCGGATGATGCGTATTGAAATCGCCGGTAATAATCCATGGTTCAGGTGTCACTTTTATAATTGCACTTAGTCTTGCGTGGTTAAATCAGCTCGAAAGTGAAATGTAGGCACCTACGAGCGTGATTGTAACGTTCTTGCATTTTACAGTCAAGCATACGTACGGAATGTCGTCATCAGGTGCCACTGGGTGTAAAACATAAGTGAAATCCCATCTGACATAAACGACGACTTTGCTGCGGTCGCTACAGGTGCCAGACATAAAAGCTTCATATCCTGTTAAGCGTGTCGCGCTCTCAATGTTTGGGTCAAAATAACGATGATTGCAAATTTGTTCTTAAAAAGAAAGGGATGAAAGTCCGAAATACGGGATTTAGGTCACGGGCATTCCACTAGAAGATAGGCGCTTCCTTGACTTGTTTAAGCAATGAGTGCAGAGGAGCAGCCATTGTGCTTCTCAAGACTGGACAGTACCGGATTCAGTGCATCCAGTATCTGAAGCGCACTTCGAGCCGCTGGATTGTGTATGGACGTCAGGAGAACTCGGAACGTGTTAATAAGGGCCCTTATCATGGTAACAATGTTTGCCGTCTTCTTGGCGGCTGCCCGAAGGTGAAGCATCATTCGGCGAGCGTGCTTCATGTAGCGTCTCCGCTTGTTGGTCTAGCCTTGGCAGCGGAGGCCACTCCTCGCGTGAGGCAATGACATTCGAGACTTTCTGCGTAGGATCCTCACTGCTAGTATTGCTAGTTGTCTGTGGAAGTGTGTGGACTGTCGGCGGACGCGGTGCATCCCTGAGCAATAGCAGTGGGTTTCCTCCAAGATCTCCGGCGATGTGAATGCCGGCGTTGCACCTTAGCGGCAGCCTACCTGTGCGACCAACAATCCCTGACCATTTGCCTCAAGACCTTTATCTCCTTTTTCAGATGTGGGCAATTCTTGGAAGATGCGTCGTGAGAGCCTTGGCAATTGGCGCACTTTTGGTTTTCTGCACGACAGGCGTCGGAGCTGTGCGACCCAGAGAATCGTGAGCACACTTTGTGCAAACTGCACTAACGTGCCCAATCCTTTGACACTTCCGGCACTGAAGCGGCTTTGGCACAAAAGGTCGTACTACTTGTCGAAAGTGACCGACTATTGCATACACGATTAATGTATGCCCTGCATTTTTCTTAAGAAAACATTGCTCAGAATTGCAAAATCTTGCCAAGCAAAACTGTCAAGCTTACAACTTTGTACCTCAGCAATGAAAAATTGAATCATATTTCTTAACCTGTGCCTAATATTACTTCTAAAGGAGACAAAATCAGTGTATCATACCTCGCTCTGGTAAGCGCTGCTAATCAGTGAGTAGGACTTTTATAAATTTCTTGTGTACATTGTAACACTTCATGTAAGCTGTCAATTTATATTTAAAATTTGTCCACGTTAGATGCTCTTGTAAATGTAGTTTACAGAACGGCGATAAATGTTTTTGGTGCAGAGTCAGGGTTTGTAAACTTCGCACTATACTGTTTTTTTTACTTACCAATTGTAAAAGTTTGTGTAAAAATGTATGGCTCTTAATAAAAACATTATATTTTAGGGTCACTAGAATTTACGCTGCTCTCTCAACTGCAACAAATTGTGCACGAATTGGTCTAGCGGTTAAATTATAGAAATGTTTCATAATTTTACATGAACTGAAACAGGTTCCGTTGGAGTCGAACGCGTGCTAAAGCTTTTTCTTAAACCTCGTATTCGTTCGTAATCGACAGCCCACAAACCCCTCGTGTCTTCATATTGCTACCAGATGGCCTTTTCGTCGACTTTTCTCCCTGCACTCTTCAAACTGAGAATAGCCCTATGAAGTATTAACTTACTATACTTGGTTTCCGAAGCCATGCACAGTGACGGTGTCCTCTGGTTAACAGATGCAATTCTTGAAGGCTATACTTTTGATTGTAGCAGGCGGTGAAAGCGATTTCCGGAGCCGAACACATCATAGACCTCGGGTTTTGGGCACCACCTATCACTATGCACATTGCTAACGACTCTAGCGACTGACTAGTATAAAGAAGGTAAAAATTTGTACACCACCTACTGCGCGCTGCATCGTCCGAAATGCATGCACAGATGCCAGGAACACCAGAGTCTGCGTGGTCCAGAAACAACCCACAAATGGCACAGCACGGATATTGAGCTATTGTCACGGGTTCATGCGGCCCCCTTCGAACTTAAAAATAGCCTCAAAGGCATGTTCGATTCTCAGTGTGGCGTTGGTGGCCTAAGTTGTGCTTCTCTTCGCCATTTGGAGAAACTGAAGCCCAGGTGGTGGCCTCAAGGAGACACAACGACTGCGTAAAAATATAGATGGACAGAGTAAACCAATATTCCAGGTTTACTATGCTTATTAAATGCCAAGCATTTCTTGGCGAATTTGCTACTTTGACAGTATCTATCTATCTATCTATCTATCTATCTGTCTGTCTGTCTGTCTGTCTGTCTGTCTGTCTGTCTGTCTGTCTGTCTGTCTGTCTGTCTGTCTGTCTGTCTGTCTGTCTTTCTGTCTGTCTGTCTGTCTGTCTGTCTGTCTGTCTGTCTGTCTGTCTGTCTGTCTGTCTGTCTGTCTGTCTGTCTGTCCGTGTCCGTCCGTCCGTCCGTCCGTCCGTCCGTCCGTCCGTCCGTCCGTCCGTCTGTCTGTCTGTCTGTCTGTCTGTCTGTCTGTCTGTCTGCCTGCCTGCCTGTCTGTCTGTCTGTCTGTCTGTCTGTCTGTCTGTCTGTCTGTCTGTCTGTCTGTCTGTCTGTCTGTCTGTCTGTCTGTCTGTCTGTCTGTCTGTCTGTCTGTCTGTCTGTCTGTCTGTCTGTCTGTCTGTGTCTGTCTGTCTGTGTCTATCTATCTATCTATCTATCTATCTATCTATCTATCTATCTATCTATCTATCTAGTTGCCTACGCCTTTGTGCTCTCATGGTCGTTTCGTTAACTTGGTATGATGTACCAAAATTGGCATACTATGCCAAGAGTATATGACGAAAATAAATGATATGTCGTGACATGCGTGTCATGTAGGTCATAAAACTACTGGAATGGGTTTGGACGTGGGCACTAAGTGAAGGAAACACTAAAAGATGATGGTAGAAATCCTAGTCATGAGCATCACTCAGCAAAAACGTCAATGACTCGGCGAAAAAAGATTAATACTCAAAAGCCACTGAAATGGGTTTTGACGTGGGTACTAAGTGAAAGAAACAGTGAAGGATGATGGTAGAAGTCGAAGTCATGAGCATACCCGCCGCGGTGGCTCAGTTAGCTAAGGCGCTGCGCTGCTGAGCACGAGGTCGCGGTATCGAATCCCGGCTGCGGCAGCTGCATTTCGATGGAGGGGAAATGTAAAAACGCCCGTGTGCTTGCGTTGTAGTGCGCGTTAAAGTACCCCCTGTGGTCAAAATTATTCCGGAGCTCTCCACTACGGCGTGCCTCATAATCAGACCTGGTTTTGGCATGCAAAACCCGAGAAAGAAGTACATAAGTCATGAGCATGACTCAGCAAAATGACGATGGCTAAGCGAAAAAAGGATTAACACTCAAAAAACACTGCAATGGGTTTGGACGTGGGCACTAAGTGATGGAAACACTATAGGATGTTGGTAGAAGTGATAGTCACGAGTATGATTAAGGCTTTCGCCCTGAGGTCTCTTAGGTGTAGCTAAAGGGACTCCTGAGAACTCACGAAATGAATGTCATGACATACGTGTCATGCAGGTCATGAAAGAGCCGCCCACGTCTTGGTGCTCTCATGGTCGTTTCGTTAACTTGGTGGGCTCCCCACGCACTGCTCCGCATAACATCGATTCCCAGAGGGCGTGGGATCTGCCGGCTTTTTATTTATGCTCTGCGCTCCCCATTAAGTGGAACTCACGCGTGCAACGCGTGCAGCTGTTGCTACTACGCCTAGATGAAATGAGGGAGGTCATTTTTTGTCCCTGATCTAAATATCGCCTCCATGCATTTCCGCCTGATCCCATGTCCTACTTCATGTCAAAGCAACCTCATTTTTTATCGTTCCCGAATAATCCCACTCCTTTACCGGATAAGGACCAGATATGGCCAGGTAAAATGTTGCAGCGTTTTATTTATACATGGAAAAACAATTTTAAACGTTTCAATGCGGTGATCAAAAGGACACATGTTCAATGCATGATAGTGTCTTGTGGATGCAGGTGTAGCGGTTGTGGTATAGTTGCTAAGTTGAGGAAATTGTGGAGAGTTAAACGGAGCATTCGCAAACAAGTAGAAAAAATACTCAACGCTTAGATGGCTCGTGAGAGTGACAAGCTCAAGAATAAAAAAATGGGAACTATATCAGAAATTAGGCTGCCAACAACTGATAGGTCAAGCGTATCAATTTCTTCTAGATATATTCAGTTTTGTCTATATCATATTTTTCGTCTAGATTCCATACATTCGAATCATTCAACCAAGAACCGAACGAATGAGTGTTTCATAGGTCTGGAGCCTCGTATGAGGAGGGGTGGACGCCAGGTACGTTGGACAAAACGGTGGTCTTAAAACAAGATGACAGCAACGTCACATTTACCTCTAGACCGACGGTGACGTGGCCTATTAGGCAGAGGTCAGCAGCAGTGAGCTTGTCGCCCACGGCGAACTTGCTGTCTCCTACGATGTTCTCAAGGTTCTTCAGTACGTTTTCTTCGAAGGCTTTCATCTCCTCTGAGCTTGGTTTGGTACCCTGAAAGTATCGTGGTCGCTGCGTAGAAAATTGAAGAATACGTTAGTACAATGTATTTACGTAGTAATACAAATTACCATTTTTTTAATGTGCCTTACATGCCCGGAAGGGCACTGCGTACGGTTTATATGCAGAAATTGAGTGGCTAGGAAAGCGCAAAAAAAAACAATATTTGCTAGAAAATAAATACGGATCAAAAACGCGTAACTGTGAACTATGACTATATAACTATATACTGTGAACTATAAACCAGGGGCCAGATTCGCAAAGCTTTTCTTTCGTAAGTTCGCTTTGCCATTGCTAATGATATGTATTTGCTATGCATAATGATATGTATAGCCGCATTTGCTTATTATATGTATGGCATCCGCATGGGCTAAAATTCTTTTTACAAAAAATTCTAGCGTAAGAAGTTTTTGTGAATTCGGGCCCTGTATCCCAAAAAACCGGCAAGGAAAACCAGTTAGTCGTTCAGGTGTCGAACATTTTTTCAGAGAACACCTGTTAGGAGACTAAAAGTTACAACAACGCTTGCAAGTGCCCCACCTACTACTAAAAACCTGCGATACTTTCAACTATAAGAGATAGTCAATGCAAGGCAAGATCCGAGTGTTAATATACAAAAATTTCATGTCGGAACGCACGTTTGCATGGTTCTTTTGAAAGATGTGTATCGCGAAGACATAAGAATATTTATTGGTTGGTCTCGGAAGCGGCTGTGTCAGATTTTATACAATAAGCCATATGAAGACGGTCTGCGATGAAATCCAATCGCATACAACTTGGCGCAGACTTCCTTTAGCATCGTGCCTTTATGTGATACAATTACCGCAGCGGGTGGCTTTAGGAAGGTATTCATCAATCCCATCGACCGGCATCATTAAACTACTTACATCGACTGTAGGACGAACGCGTCTTTCAGTGATTTTCAATTCCCTCTGATTTCCGTCCTGTTTGTTGAGAGCGGAAATACGACTCATGCGAGGCTATAACGGTTATAAACCGAGGTAATGAGCCTCAGAAAGGCTTGAACCTTCTCCCTGTTTGTAACATTTATGGCACAGTGTGCTACTCCATATTTCAGGCCCCTTCTTGATTTTTTATTATATTAAGTATGACAAGCATGCATGCAGAACACGGAGTGTCATCTACAGCGCGTTTCAACTAACTTGTGCCAAACGTTAATGAAATGATGCGGGCTACACAAATGCAACTTTCACAGTTCTTTCTAGGAACTAAGAACATCGTTCGCTATAAACCTAATTTCATGATATCAATGAATTAACTAGAGGTGTCTTTCTAGCTATTGGCATACACGAAAAATTTTCAATACAATATTGGATAGATTATTGTTCAGAAATATTATGACGACTTCGTTCCACGATGATGTTTTGTTTGTCTTTGACTTTTGCAAGCACCAAAGAAGACACACAGAAGCTGGAAAATCGTATGTGACACGCTGATTACTAGCAGCGTCATCAGGGCTATCAAACAGACTTCGAACCAATGACAATAGCCACGGCTTCCACTTTTTTCATGTTCCCCGCTGAAGGGGTGATTTCAAGAAATATTATACTAGAGGGTTATCTGTAACCCTTAAACTTACTCTGTTATCATTTTCCTGTGGACAGACTTCGTGGAGGCTGATAAAATTACGGTGGCGGATATCAGTACGGCTTATACGATGATATCGGCGGTCACCTCGTAGTAATCATTGTCGATTGCAGCCTATTCGCAAGTTTCACCTGCACGAAACGCTTTCTTCATTCATAACTTCCATAAGGACACACATCTAACACGCACTGCAGCTTTATTCATGGAATGAAATGGAACGTATGTCTACCCATACCCTCAACTTTATGTTTGTGCGTTCATATAATTACTTTAAAGGTTGCTTAAAATTTGTTCATGACTAATGTCTTTTATTTATAGCAGAGAGTAGCTTGATTTGCACAAAAGGGCAGTGAACATTAATAAATTGGTCACATACGAGCAGCTTTAATGCATTTTTAGGTTTGGTACAACTTAAGTGAAACATTTTGTTTGTAAAAAAGCGCGCCTAGAACACGCGCACACAATGACTGACAAAGAAACCCATCACACACACGCACATCCACACAATAACCCGCACGCAAAAGTCGATAGTTTCTACTAGTCTGGTATCGCAGTACACCTTCATCAGATGAAGTTTATTTAGTTAGCCTTATTTACCTCCCGAGCCTAACTTATATAACAAGATTTCGAGCAAGGTGCCAATAAATGTAAATTATTGGCGTATTGCAGGAAAGCGAGCACTCACGAAAAATGCCCCCAGCTGCGGGTGTATGTTGCTGCTGGCGGCTGCAAGCACCTGGTCGATGCGTGTACGCGTCTTGATGCAGGTGGGGTACAAGTCTGACTCAGGCGCATACTTCCGAAGCAGGTAGTAGGCGATGGCGTTGCTGAAGAGATCGAGAGCAAGAGAACTAAATCTGAAGGAGGGCCAGGCATTCTTCGACGGAGCGATGAAAAAAAGATACTGCTACACTTGACCTCCATCCCGCATTCATTCCCTATCGTTCCCGTATTCCCCCTTCCCCAGCTTTAGAGCGCATAAGCTCAAGCTCTGCCTTTTGCTCTGCCTTTTTAGAAATAAATGTTCTTCTATTTGTCCTAATAAAACAAATTCGCAGTGATTATGACGCGGGCAGCGTCAAGCTGGGCACGTCAGGCTATGCGTCACTTTCTTGCTCAGATCCGTCCTCTTAGTGTTTCGGGAATTGCAAAGTTTCACACTGTACAAAGTAAACTGTCCCAGTTCCGAGCCTTATACGGACGACGACATACTGTACGAGTATACGGTCATTTTCTAAACAGTCACTAATGTAATCATGCTGTAACATTATTGGCGAACCCGTCCCTCTACCCCTACTACTTCCGTACCTCAATCTGTGCTTTTTTTGTCGACTGAGCGCCATCTATACTCTCTTTACGTCTAGTTTACATATTCCAGCTTACAATTTAAAATTCGACGAACTTCCCTGCTGAATGCGAGGGGAAAGTCATTCTGGAACCGAATAATTGCTGAAAAGAGTCTAAGGCTGCGAATACACGGATTTTCTACAATACTTAGCCACAGCAGATTACGTTGTGTCTCACGTGGAATTCATTATTAGTAACCTATCAAACTTACGCAGCCATAGTACATCATAGTCCCATAGACGAACATTTCTGCCAGGCTGCGCGTTTTCGCTCTGTTTCGCGCGAGAATTACACCCTGATCTTATCACACGAACGAGGCACATGGCACGCGGACAAAGCAGCTTTTACAACACAACTACGAAAACTACAATCAGAGTTCTTCGATCGAAGCAGACAGCGGCGATTCCGATCTGTCTGGCACTGATTGGGAGCCGAGTGCAATTTCAAGGGACTGCATAGACACGCATGCTTTGCACCACACCATCAAAAAACCCAGAGTGAAGCACGTGTGCGGAGCACGACGGGAAATCTAGGAAGCCCAAGTGGTTGGTAGATTTAGCTATATCTGGCAATCCATTGTAGTTGCGTAAATGTGCTCGTACAGCACGAAGCCGTAAACAAAATGACTGCAGACAAGCATACAAGCGGCTGTCGGTGCAGACAAGCGTTTGTGTTTGTCGGTCGTCGTCCAGGACTCATAGGTCTCGCCTGCCTCGCATCGAAGGGATGACTGCAGCATTACCCCTCTGAGAATTAGCTTCGTTGGCAGGCCAAAGTTCAATTTTTATGGAGTCATGTCATTGTCTCATGTCAAGCCTTCTGAAGATTTACTTGTTGGCGCATGTAGTTAACGGAGGCCAAATTTATAGCAAGCCGAACGCTTACTAACCCTGGAGCAAGGAATTAACTTAATGATCGATGCATCATACCTCTCGTAGACAACGAAGCCATCGTCGTCAATTGCCGGCACCTTGTGGAAAGGGTTTACCTGCGAAAAAGAAAAAAAATCATAATGCCTAATCGCAAATAAAAGAGGGTGTGAGTTCAGGAAAAAAAAGGTGATGATGAAAGCTGTTTTCGGCCAAGAAAAAACAATCGTGAAACGGCCGTGCTAGATTTGCCTCATTAGCGTTTTAACTATAAACATTCATGAAATGGCATTTTTAAGGAATGACGTTGAGCTCAAGAACTTCCCATCCTGCTCTTCCGTCCTGCATTAGATGTGCTTTGAAGCAAACTTGTCTAGAGTGTTGGAAAGTTACATTTGTACGTCGCTGTACATGCCATGCCAAGTTGAAGGAAATCCGCAGTTGATGAAACATATAGAGAAATAACGAAAAAAAGCTATAGCAACAATGATGCCTATGTAGCATGGTCGTTCTACAACGGCCCGGTGATGCATATTTAGCAGACAGCCGTGGCAGAAAAGTTCGCTTTCTGTGCCCATTCGCACAATACATTCCTAACTCTGCAGTGCAGCGTCTGTATGCTCAACAGCACTACAAAATTTACCAAAGGGGCAGTTGAGTTTTTTCTGAACATATTATTCTGTGTGCAGAGGGGGTTTAAAACAAAATAGGCAACATTCGTTTTGTGAGGGAAGGTCCCGCATTTTGGAAGAGCCCTAACTTGATGGTACCAGCCACAAAAAACATTAAAATATTTCGTGTTTCAACCCGTAATATGTAACTTACTGTGACTCAGTAACTACACAACGTATAGTGAACAGCGCTAAGTCAATAAAGCAACTAAACACTAAACAACACTAAAGTGTTGTGGCGCGCTTAATGACAAGATGGCTGGATTCGACAATGATTGTTAATAAAATATTATGGAGTCAACAAATGCTCCAAAACATGTCAACAGCATTCGAAAAGGCATTTCTACAAGGGACAACTCGCGCCCACGTACTCTAAAAACTTAAATTATGGGGTTTTACGTGCCAAAACCACGATCTGATTATGAGGCACGCCGTAGTGGGGGACTCCGGAAACTTGGACCACGGGAGGTTCTTTACCGTGCACCTAAATCTAAGTACGCGGGTGTTTTCGCATTTCGCCCCCATCGAAATGCGGCAGCCGTGGCCAGGATTCGATCCCGCGACCTCGTGCTCAGCGTACTCGAAAAGGAAAAGAGCAACTAGTATGCCAGTGGGAAGCTCTTCATGATGACTAAAGCATCACTGGGCTTCGTGGGCACACGCTAGGTGGATTTAATAATGTCGAAGCCATAGCTCGTATACGAACTTTCAGGCTACAGTGGCGGTATCGTCCTTGCCATTGAAGCCGTATTCTTCAAGAACATTGTCTTCGAGACCACCTAATTAAAACGAAGACACCGTGACCATATCATTAAATGTGCAGTACAGTTCACTGTAAAAGGTAGTGTCAAAATTATGTTTTCCTACTCATGACTGCTCTGTTTTGACACGAAAGCCTCGGCAATATTTTCTACCACTGTAGGTCTCGCTTGAGGTGCCTGACGAGCCATACGAAAAACTTTTGTTGTTTCTTATGAAATTTTTACTACGTTATCAATAAAATGGTTCGAATAATATAGATATTTTTTAAAGGTGTACCATACAGTAAATCGCTTGGAGGCTACAAATAATAGCACGATACACGTCATTTAAGTAATATTTATTCACGTGCATACACACGCATTAAGTGTCGCTGATGGCATTCTATGCACATACATATGAGGGTCACGCGTCATTCTCAAGTGATGTCACAAAAAAGTGATGTTTGGGCCGCTCCCATGGCGGCCATTTCCATGTGGCGCCCCAAGCACCTATTGAGGTGGGGACGCCTTCGGGTTGAGGACAAACACCCCGTTTCCAAGCGTTGAGGTCCCATAATGGCCACTCGGTACCTCCCGCATACGAGGCGGGTGCTCTACCGCTGGGCCACCTCTCGCTACATAGCACGGCCGCGTCATTCTGCTATTGTCATCGTTGTCGCGCATGAAGCAAGTTCAAACGTTATCCTGCGACAATTCTTCGCGTTCTCGACGTGCATTGGCTCGATAAAAAGACTGGCTTACTTTGTTAATTTCATTTTGTGGCTGTGTATGCGTCTATGGTTTAATTCCTTGTTCAGTATCAATTCACAGAGACAACAGGTGCACAGGGCGATGCTGGACCAGCATCGTCCTGTGCAGTTGTGTCTGTGTATGCGTTTAGTTTGTTGGTTTATATCCGTGTTCATTATATGCACCAACTAGCCCAGCGCTTAGGCTTACTGCTGTACATTGATACAGCTTGTGCGCAGATCGCACACTCAGCAGGGTTCCACTACCTGCTGAGTAAATGCCTAAGCGTGATCGGCTTACGTGGACAAACTGCTGCCAAAGGCCCGCTGCTTCCTTGATAATTTATTCTGCATCAATTATTCCTATTCTAAATACATATGATAGAAAATTACATATATGATATCTAGTTAAAACCAGAACTTCTCTTAGCTCTTTAATTTTCGTATTTTATCCCATTTTAGCGTTACCTTTGTTTCCGGTTTCGCCAGCTGGCCATGTGACATTACCGAACGGGGCCGAGAGGAAGTCTCACTCTCGGCCCCATTCCACTTTTTGTTCTCTTCTTGGATGCTCCATCGACAGCTGCATCCCAAATACCCTAGTTTGTACAGTATTTCGCGCGTGACTGCTATCGAGTGCACTCCTCTAAAAAAAAGCTATACATATGCGGCGACTGTAGACGGAAAGCCCCGAAGCAAGAGCATTGCAGCTGCGATGTAGCTGCAATGCTGCATAATAAGTAGATTAACCTGGACGACCAGCAGATTGAAGCTAGGCAGTTTGCCCTATAACAGCAGCTTCAGGAAAACCACATTCACTAATCACGAGCTGTGTGCGTCTTTATTGTTTTTATAACAAGCAAATGGTGCTATAATTATGGTTCGCAACAATCCCAAATTTAGCGGGACAGCCTCGACTTTTGAGCAATTATCTCGGGTCCTGACCTGAAGCCGTCGGGTCGGCGAAATGTGCCGAATTTAGCTTTTGTTCCCTGCTGAATGACAATCAGTACAATGTATATATATATATATATATATATATATATATATTATCATTGTCATAATTTATGACACGTCCGATGCACATTCTTGTCTTTTGTCGTTTATTATTATAAAATAAATTCTATTTTATTTTAGTAAGGTTTCAGTTGTTTCATACGCCCTAACCTTTCAAATCATATCTGGTCCGGTTGTCGTGTTGGCCGACCGACTTCTGTACATTTCATCTCGTAAATTGCGACATGGCAGCTCTGCAACAAAATCGAATTTTTTTACACGTAGGTTGGCGGCTTCTGGCACTGGCGGGTTCGGTCAACGCCACCCCCCCCCCCCCCCCTTTCCGACTTCATTGACTCGAGAGTTGGCAGCCCTAGCCAAAGCTGTTTTACTCGTGGTTGGTCTTTGACTTTCTTCTGCTTCAACTAGACGTTTGGAGTTAGCCCAGCAAGGAGGTAGGGCTCGTAGTGAAAGAGAAGCAAGTCATTTAGCGGACGAAGTGCGTCACAGGTGGGAAAGCAATCAAGATGCTATTCTGTAGGTAAATATCTGCAAAAAACATTCAAACATTGTTGTATTTCAAGCCATTGACGTCTTCAAAAGCATGTGTCTCCGAATTCACAATGTTTTCCATCAGTAATTGCTCGTTGTCTTTGGCCCACCGTCTTCGTTGATAATATGTCCAGCATCTGGATTGGTTGGATATTCTTCATAAATTAATTTCTTGAATTTTCTTGCCAAATTCACTAACTAATTATGAGGTACGCCACAGTGGAAGACTATTCTATAATCGGATAACCTGCGGTACTATAATGTGTACCCAGCGCACGGCGCGCAGGCGTTTTTTGCATTTCAGCCCCATCGGAATACGGCCGTCACTGCCTGTATTTTTTCCGGTGACCTTGCGCTTAACAGCGTAACACCAAAGCCACTAAGCAACTACGGTGGTTAGACATTTCTCTTGCGAACAATTCTGGCGTAATGGTGCTTTTAACAGCGAAGCTATTTAAGCCAGCCGTAGTTCGTGGTTCGTTTCAAGAAACTGCAGCGCCGTAACCATGGAAACCAGGAGAAGGAAGAGAAGACCGCGTGCATGCGGTCTCCTCCTCGCCAGCTCCCTCCCTTCCCGACCCCCACCTCTTTTCTCTCCACGGCGCGCTGAGCCACGAGAAAAAAAGCTGGCCGATTGAAATCGAGCGGCTCGCCTCCAACCCGTTCGGCGTCGGCAAGCAACAGCGTTCTTGTCACTGTGCTAACCTTGGTTAGCCTGCCTGCTTTTGTGGCATGCAAGGAACGCTGTCGCTCGTAGGCGCCGACACGTCCAGCGCTAGTCACGCGAAATGTCGCCAGCGCGTTCGGCGTCGGCAAGCAACAGCGTTCTTGGCACTGTGCCAACCTTGGTTAGCCAGCCTGCGTTTGTTACATGCCAGGAACGCTGTCACTCGTAGGTGCCAACGCGTCGAGCGCTAGTCACGCATAATCTCGCGAAAGGGAAGGTGCCTCCGAAAATGATCGCTCGAGAATACCTTCCTACATGCGTAGTTAAGTTAAACCAAGTTAAGACCTAGCAGCAACCAAGTTAATACCTAGCAGTAGCAGCCAGTAAGACTCTAGGATCGACAGTTTCGGTGTGCCTAAGCTTTGCACGACCGACTGCAAACTTGCCCGTTTTTTCTTTAATACCGACCCTCTCTATGCAAGGGGAGTGAACGTGAAGCGGTAGTGCGAGAGGCACCGGCGGTACCAATGAGCCCGTCGACGACGATCGTAGAATTAATCTACCTAGCATAAATCAATAGAGAGAGAGAAATCGAACCGTATCTTCCTCAGCACCAGACGGAGGACTTAGCCTTCAAAATTACATCATTACTGTGAAAAATTATTTACTGATTCCTAATGACTCATAGTTAGGCTGACTGATTGCGAACTCACCGTCGTATCTGTGATGGTGCAACGGGAACTATTGTACTAAATAGGTTTTTACAGGCTACGCAGATTACTTTCATGGCCTCCAATCAGTTTTAAGTGCCTGAAATAAAGGTTAGAAGAATGTGCGTAAATGAGCAATCAAATGAAAGAGAAACAAGCACTGTTGGTTTATTGTCAAAAGCAGCTTCATGCTTCCTAGATAATTTCCAGCTTAATAAAACGGGGGGGGGGGGGGGGAGGTACAAACGTTAGCTCGCGGACTCCTCTTACAACGTGAATGGTACAAAGGATTCGACCAATTCATCAAACATATTAATCAACGTTTTAAAACGTTCTCGCTATTTTCATCATTGAGGTAGTCAGTATTTCAACGATTTAATAATTTTTATTTTGTAACACTGTTATGTGCCGTCCAAGTTGAATGGTCTTAAGTGTACCGCTAATTCTTAGTTTGGTAATACCTAGGTAAAATTTATTGTTAATGAACGCAGAAATACGGCAAGCACAGCTGCGGTTTCAAGTATTTCAGAACAGCAGATACACTTTATAAGGACGTTCTGTGTTTTACCATGACGACTAGATAGCGCTGCTCCTTGCAACTATTCTGAATCATCACGTCGACGGCAACAGGAAACACGAATAGTCCTTACAAGAAGCAGGTCTTCCTAAATATTTTTACTGCGTTATCCACGAACATCTTATGTGCTATCTGAATATGTCTCGCTTGTAAGGGATGCTAGATGGTCGAGTAAATAGGAAACAATCAGTGACTTTCATAATTTATACTCATGGTCTCAGTAACATCTCGCTCAATAAGGCTCCTCAACTGAATCGGCAACAACGTATAACAACGAACGAGTTGGTATCTTTCTAACTTTTTTAGCATTTGTGTAATTTTAGTCATTGTACCTTTCTGCTCACATAGTTTTGCGAGTGGCGGTCATGTGTTCATGAAATAGTGTGTGTGTGTGTGTATATGTGAAACTGAAATTCAATTTTTATTGTCAAGTCACTTGCTTGTGTCTGTCAATGTTATTCGTTTTATTTTTTTTTCTGCGCTGTAGCCACTTCCATCCTGCAACGAGACCCGCTCCTGCAATGAAATGGTCTTATTTGACGAAAAGATTACAGCATATGACAGTCACTCATAATGGCTTGCAGTTGCCGGACAAGCACAACCGCCTCAACGACGTCTGACCACTGGCAACGCTTATTTCTTTGTTGCGGGCAATAATTCACAACAAATTGATGTCTTATTAAAAATAGAAAACAAAAAAGATATTCGGCCGCATTCAAGAGGCTGGCGATCTACAACTCGCTGTGGTGTACGTATCAGGCGAGGAGGAGAGCGTGTGTAATTATCGCCTCTGTCAGACTGCGACCTGATAACCTGGAATAAATGTGTTGAATAGGTGACAGGAGGGCTGGCGAAGACAAAGTGAAGCGCCTTAAGAGATGTAATGAGAATGATATAGTCTATGGCGAAACCGTGTTGTCGAACATTTTTGCCCGCCCTGAACTGACGCGTTGGAAATTAGTCAGCCCCCCCCCCCCCCCATTTCCAAATCATTGCTCAACTACCGTGAACACTCTCGCATTTACAGTTGGGAGGCGCATATGTATTTATTTTTAGAAAATGATTATATAAGCCTAAGAGTGCTTGCATTTTTTTGCGAACCTGGCGTGCTTGCAGAACATCATTACACTCCCTGAACACACGAAGCGAGCACCACTTGAGGCAGCGGCTCAAGGCCGCGCGTCACTTTCCTCCTCTGCCGGTTGTCTCAGCGGAGGAACGTAGTACAGCCTCTCGAAACATGCACAGAGAAGCACTCGGCAGACACGCCGACTGCACGGAAACGATCAAGCAGCCACGCTGGCTCTGTCGCAAACGTCGTGCCTGTGAGAGGTGATCAAGGACGTCGAGTCGCGAACGAAGCTTGCGAGGCCTGTCGTCGTCGCGTGCACGCTTTACCAATGGAGACGTACTCTGAACTCTCATTACCTAATACTGCTCACATCGATCCTAGCTGCCTTCATTTGTAAACACACGTCCTTATGAGCTCTGCCACACATAGTGCTGCGCATTAAACTGTAAAAATTGTTTTGTGCTGCGTACAAAGAATGCCATCAGCCTGAAACACTGAGTAGGGAGGATAGAATAATAAGAAACGGCTGTCGGGGGAAAAATTAGAGAAAGAAATCGTGCCAGTTCCTAGAAAATAGGTTTCAGGTAGAATGATAATGCTAACCCTTATCGTAGTCCTATATAAAAAGAAATATGATAGATATGGAGTAATACACGGTTCAGAATGTCAACGAAAAAAATCTCAAATAACTTCGTGACAAAATGTGACTCGTTCAGTGTGCCATTGAACATTACAGGCAAATTTTACGTGGCTAACAAATGTACGAATATTTCCACAGATGTGTTTGGGTGGAAGGTTGGCTTAGTTACCTTCGCGTCAATAAAGAAATTATTTTTGGATGAAAGCTACTGAGCGTTCGAGAAAGCTACATCAATGATCCTACAACGCGCTACGGAAGCACGGAAGCAAAGCGAGACATAGTTTCAGTGTGTACACACGAGGGTGCAAGCCCAGCCCACATATACCAACCTTGAGGAACTCTTCAGTGCGGTGTTCTCCTTTGGCTAAATTGAGGTCCTTGAGGTTCAGCTCGACGCCGATATGTTTGGCCAAGCAGCGGATGAAGCCACAGGGTGGACTGCCGACTAGGTTGTACAGCACGACAGGCATGGTTATGGCCGGCGACGAAGCAGCAGCTTTCTGGCGGCCGCTTACGGAGAACGAAGGATCGTGAGTGTGTACGGCTCGTTTCGTGTCTGGCGAAAAGTAGTAGTGGCGAGGAGGGTGGAAGAAGAGCGTCATTAAGGCCACCTGTCGCAACGGCAGGTATGGCGCCGCAGCATCACAATGGTGGAGGTATGGAGAACCGCGGCAAAATCAAAAAACGGATGCGCCGCAGCGGAAAGCTAGGAAGGGTCACTGTACGCCCTCCTTGCAGTTAAAATGACGAGGAAGCGCGTCATATATTTAGGTCTCTACAGTGCTAGCGACCACGCTTCTGTTAAGTGACAACGTTTTGATTATTAATTTGTAAGCTATCCTTAAGCATTAAAGGTAAAATAATTATGTCGTTAGGATTGAACATGTGTGTATTTGTGCGCTTTGCAAAACCTGCGGATGTTCTTGGTCCAAGACTGTGTTATCTGTCGCGTATGCATGTACTTCTGACATAATGAAAACTTTGCGAATGCGTTACCGCTTTCGCTGCAGCATGTGTTTCACCCCCTGCTATTTAATCGCAGCAGCGTTATCTCTTTTGAGGGCCTTCGCAGTCACTGTATAGAAATTTCCGAGCAAAAGAAAGCAATGAAATAAGGAAAGTTCGAACAAAGCGGTGCTGGAATTCCCTGTCGATCTACATCGATAGTTGCGGAGCTACGAAAACATTTTTTGAACCTCCTGCGGCTCGCATGTTTTTTTTTTTCGAGCGTTAACCACACAGCGTCTCTGCCAGAATACACAATAAAATTTGCATCAACTGAATCTTGGAGGTGCGGTAGCAAGGCACACAGCACTTATCACAAGACGCCCTGAAATTGCTTATAATGGGTCTTCTTGAACTTAAAATAAATTCGGTTTGGACATAAAATAATTGTGGTGATTTATTTGTTTTTTAGGAATATATCGAACGCTATCCAATGTAGGAAATCTTCTGCACAGTCTGTTTTGTTGCTTTCTTTGTAACCTGGTGGTGCCGGGGCCAGTCAAGCTGCCGAAATGCACTTTTTAAGCCTTAAGTGACTCATATCACCGAAGGCCTTGAAAAAAAAACGCCTCGTCCGATCCAGTGGTACAAAAATTGTCATCTTCAGCAATGGCTCATATCCCACTAAGCAGGCAAAAAATGTAGTGGCTCATCCCTATCGTGACGCAGAGGCTACAAGCACTGAGCAAAGTCAAGCAAACAGTGCATACATGCATCGGAATCACGCATGCAACGTACAGAAGCGCGGCGTCTAGTCGAGTGGCAAAGAGCACCACGTGACCTTCTCAAAGGCTCATGCCCCCGTAAGCAAGCAAAAATTGCAATGGCTCATACCCCCGTAAGGGGGAGGCTACAAGCGCTAAGCAAAGTGAAGCGAACAGTGCATTCGCTCATTGAAATCATCCATACAACACATAGAACAGCATACGTTTCAATCCCCTTCTGAGAGGATGCAACTTAAAGTCGAAGAGAAACGTCATTGGCGCGAGTCTGAACCCGCTATACAACTGCGCGAAGCCACAGCTAAGCGTCGAAGAAGAGCCGAAGAAGCCGAGCTGCGAAAGCAGCAGCGCGACGATATGAGACGGCGCATTACCAATTCTGTAGCAGGTTTTCACCTTCGCGTGTTACAGGAGTGCAACATGCTGCCCAACTTTTATTTTTCGGTATCCTCACCACTAGCCTGCGTTTTATTGTGAACTGATGTAGTGAAATAAAACAAATGAAACGGAATTGAAGATAAAGATATTCATCCTTGTCGTCATGCTCATTAGGTGACGTACAAAATGTGGCACATGTTCTACGCCAACATCTTTGTTTTTTTGTTATTTCATTCTACATTAAATGACAGCAGTAATATTAAAGTCGTATTAAGCAGAAGGATTTGACAGCAGCGTACATCTGAGTCTTCCTCACGTGTATGCGATGAAAGTTGCAAACGGACCGGCCGTCTACCATGGAGAGATGAAATCTTTTATCACAAATTTTCCTCGTGTTTTGCGTCTTATTACGGTATTTCTATTGTAGCTACAGCCCTAGAATGTCAACTAACGCATTCCTTGGTGTGTTTAAGCTGTTGACGTCCTTAGCCGAAAAGCTTATGCAAGAACCCCAAAAACCACACACACTCGCAACAAATGAAAAAAAAAAGAAAGGCTGTGGCTAAAGGTACGTTCGACACTGCCTTCAACTTTTGTAACAGGTACGCTAAGCGGATCCGGCTCCGTTTATATGGCGCCACGTCCGACATATTTAGTTGCTTTTTGTTTGTTTCACGTTAAGGTACGTCGAACATAAGCACGCTGAAGTGCTAAACACATGCTTACCTCGCGTCAGTGCTGATTCTGCGTGTGTTGCGGTGCAGCGTACGTACCTGAGTAGGAACCGCCCATGTAGATTGGTGTGCTCATCCCTGCTGCAACAACTGGCCGCGTTTTCTACCATACTATTGATGAACACTCTCACAGAAAAAAGCCCGAACAAAGCATCCCATTCAGTGCCTTTCGACGTGATAGCCTGGGCTTATCGCAAATAGACCAATGACGAAATTACGCTCCGCTAGTGATTCATTTAAGGGATTGGTGCAAGAGCGTCCACGATGCACACTTCCACAATTACGAAGGTGTCGATGTCAAATTTGCAGAAACGTTGACTAACCGCAGCAGCAAAGCGCAACTCTTCTCCAAATAGTTAACTCGGCCGACCGCTCCTCCCGTCGCTTTCAGTTTTCGTGTTCGTGAACAGGCGCGAGTGACCCGTGGAGTACCATTTGTTTGCCGCTCAAAGCAATTCTGCACTGTGATTCTCCGATGAATTCTTTTGCATAGTCTGCAGAGCCATTATAATATGAAGACCACTAATAAAAACTAATAAAAAATTGTAGAGCAAGTTAGGAGTCGTATGAGACGTCGTAGTTTTTAATAAGATTAAAAACATTGTCGGCCCTGCCACTATGTGCAGACTTCTACTTTGATGCTGTTTGGTCTTTTTAAAGCAGTGAAAGCTGTATAGATGGGTTCTACGCAAACGTGATGGAGAATAAACCAGTCGTAGCTCATTTCTCTGGTAAACCGTGTCAACGTAGCTCAGGGCATGGTAGTCCAACAAAGTGTGCAGTGTTTGTTTTTGTTAAACATGTTATGGATGAAACGATAGAGTAGAACGTAGGTAAATTGCACAATAATTGATTTTTAGGAACGGTAACATCTAAAAAAGTTAAGTCGTAGAAACGTGAGCCGCTGGCCGTCATTGGGTTATATTGCAAACGCTGAATTGATCAGGACTTGGCCGTATTTTAGCGTATTTGCGGAACCTCCGATTGCTCCAGTGAGCACCTGAATGTAATACAAATCCACTTATAGTTTCTTTTTCGTTTCTCATTATTCGGCAGCGGTTTGGCTCATGTGACGAAAACGTTTTTGCCACTTAAGTACATCTGACAAGGCAAGATGAAGGGAAGCAGTGCTTCCTAACTGTTACCGAGCAGCCGCACGCGTCGGAGAGCCTAATTAGTTTATTGCACTTTTCTTATATGCCCTACAGAGCACATGAAAAATAAGCGAGAAAGACGGAGAGCAGAAACTGCGCAATAAACGCACTTATTGGCATGAACCGAAGGCGCATATTCGTGGCTATCAAGCCTGAGGTAGCGCTGCTTGCTGTCATGTGCCTTTGGCTAAGTGGCGTAAAGGCTTTTACCGCGTTAGATAAAAGCTACCGCAGAAAATTAAAAGGAAATATACTGCACCCCAAATAAGAGAAAGCCAAGTTATCCGATCGGTCATACAACTCGTGAGCACTGTGTGGAAATCATGCGGATGATGATGATGATTTTTGGCGCCACCTTTAAACGGGTCAGCGACAAATGGTCACCTAGCCTGCTTGATTTATTAAAGTATGCTGCACGTGCTTTTCATTCCAATAAGTTGCATACATTTCCCTAATATTGTTTTTTTTCTTTTTTTCTGAACTTCTCTATCTACCTTGTACCTATCCTGTAATGGATTCCAGTCGTATCAATATCTTTGAGCATTTGAACCAGTCAAAGAAAGAAGGACAGAAAAGCGATGTGGCGCACACAACGATTGGTATCAATATCTTCCCTGCTTTTTTTCATGCACTTCTCTAAAAGCCTCTAGCATATCTCGACTGCTGACCGGCTGATGCTTCCGTCCACGTGAAATGCCAGTGCTTCTGGAAGGTGCACGTTGCATACAAGTCTCACGGGGTGAATCCCTTCGCATTCCATTAGGATCTGATGAGCGGTCTCCGGACTCTTGCTGCAGCATACACATGCCTCATCTAATTGGGATTATTTGCTCCGGTATGTTTTTGTCCATAGGCAATCAGCTCGAGCCTCAACCATCAAGGCACTGCCCTCCATGGTCTTTTTTGTTTCCATTCTTTGCAACCAATTCGCTGTCTCTGTTTCTCTCACTTTCGTTCTGATGACTCCTGGTTGTCTATTTACACTTTCAATTACTCTGTATTTGGTTGCCAACTTTCTTGACATCTTCCTCTATTCTGTGTACAAGTCTTTCACAGGTACTTGTGAACTTTAGTCGGCCATTTATGTTGATACATGCTTCCGAGCCATCAAAACAAATTTTGCTCTGCGCTTCTTCGACTTCAAAAGAGGCCCATCCCATGCCACGCGGGATGGCCTCATTTATGGTTTCAGCGTGGGCTCTAAGGCCAACCGGCCTATCGATCTTTGGTTAGATTCCAACGCCAACAAGATAGGCGTTTTTAAGCACAGAACGGCGCATACGAACGTTAGCTTTAGCATCATTACTCCTTTCCAGATCCACGAACTGCCTCATATTTATTGTGGCCCGAAAGTGTACTATGTTTCATTATTGCTGCATTCCGCTTCCCCTTTATTTTCAAGTTATCTTGGTGACTGCTTGTGTAAGTCTTTCCTTCATTTATCTATATGCCGAGGTACTTATATTGCTTCACTATGGGTATGACCTGCTATTGAACTGATGTCATGTTATTATTGGTATCTTCATTAAAGATCATAATTCCTGTTTGTGTCGATCTTAGGGCCTACATTTGTCAGTGCGTTGGCACACGTATTCACAAGTCATTGTGTTTTCGCCCTTCCCATACAATTCATACTGGCTTGTCTCTATATATGCCCCTCAGCAGCTCCACTAAATCGTCATCTAGGCCTTCGTGTTTAAACATATCCCATAGCAATTCCCAATGACCTTTCGCAGGCTCCTTTAATATCTAGAAATGCCATCCATAGAGGTATATTCTGAGATACTAAACCTCTATCCAATGAGTTAGTACAAAGATAACATCATCTAAGTATCTGCCTGGTCTGAACGCATTCTGTAGTTTCCCCAGCACATCATTTTTCTCGACCCACTTCAACAGTTCTAATGTTATGGCTTTCTATATATCACCGGAGTGTAACTGGCCTGTAGGAGCTCATGTTATTCTAATCACATATGCCTTTGTACATGAGGTTAACCTTGCTTTCACGCCGTACTAGCCTAATTTTCTTCGTTATAGTAACTTTCTTTATGGAATAATTGAGCAGTGCCTTGATCTTTGAACCAAGTTTGTTGAATCACGGGTTCACAAACAAAAAATTTTGGAAAGTTTAAGGTATGAAGGAATCTGTTTATGTGACTTCCGTGTGGTTAGTTCCAATATAAGGGATAGTCCGGTTCACTCGATCACATGAATTCAAGCGGTATTGGTGGCAGAACGCAAAGCTAGAAATGTTTCTGAACTTCTGCCAGCTTTTTCAAAACTGTTGTATTAAGTTGTCACTGCAACGGGGAACACAGTGTTCCACATACATGACTAAAGCAAAGGGAAGAGTTATTGGGACAGATAAAATGTGAGGTACAAGCATTCCGTTGAATGACCAGCTTGCTAAAGAACAATAAGGTAGCCTGATTCATGCTCGAGCCAGCTTTGACAGGAACATTTTTTTTTCAAACGTCGCCTTCGCCTTTGATTGTTTGCCCACTGTTGATTAGAAAAAAAAAGGTTGATGGTAATGATGGTGATGAAGACTTTGATTTTTAAGATAAGCCTTTTTAGAAGCACCGTTCAGACAAATCCGCATAAAATTTTCCACTCCGGGCATTATTTTTCGGGGAACTCTATACTGTTATAGAGGGGCTTGCACATACATGGGGGAATTTCTACTCCTTCGAAGGCAACTTTCTTGATAACATTTTGAGGCCGTATTTTAAAATGAAACTTTCTTCGCCTACCCTTCGTGCTTTGGCGTGGCTGATGGCGGCTGTCTGCTCCTTGGTTGGTTCGCATCGCGAATATATATTTATGGATATGTATATGGAGGTGCTGCCATACACGATTGTCCGGTACCGGACATAGCGCATACCATCACCGGATATAGCGCGATGCATCTAGGTGGCCCGGGGAAGAGAGGGGTGTACATAACCGCGGAGGTGAGCTCTAACGCCAAACACGCCGTCATCATCATTCCGTCGTCATGTTTTCATTCTCTTCTTTCCTTTGCAATTATTCTTTCGTTGTCATGCAGTCGTCCTCATTCAACCATCTTTATTCTCTTGTCGGTACTCCATTGTCATTTCGTCATCATCACTCCACCATCATCACACCGTCATGATCATTCCGTCACTGTCAATCAGTCGCCGCCATTCTACCGTGACCGTACCATCGTAACTATGCTGTCGTCATTCCATCGTACTCATGCCTCCCATGTAACACAATTATCGTAGTACAGTCCTCAATATGCAGTCGTGGGCCTAGTATAATCGTAATGCCGTTGTGGTAGTTTCATCATCATCATTTTAGCTTCGTCATCCAATTTATTGAATATATATAACTTCAGTATTCGCTTACTGAACTTTATAAGCTAGGTATGTGGAGAAACATAACAAGAAACAGCCTAAGGAACCTTCAAACCGTTTCAATATAATTTTTATGTGGTTCTGGGCTGAATACGCTCACTTTAGTTCACTAACGCTGCGTTGTTGCAATCAAATAAATGTCACTTACTCCAAATTGAAGAAATAAAGACCCATTAGCTTGCTTTCAGCACTGTATAAAATATTTACCAGCATAGTTTCCAATAGGGTCAGGGCAACACTTGACATTAGCCAATGAAGAGAACAGGCTGGCTTCAGGAAGGGATATTCTACGATGGATCATATCCATGTCATCAATCAGGTAATAGAGAAATCTGCGGAATACAATCAACCTCTTTATATGAGTTTCATAGATTATAAAAATCATTTGATTCAGTAGAGATACCAGCAGTCATAAAGGAATTGCGTAATCAAGGAGTACAGGAGGCATACGTGAATATCTTGGCAAATATCTACAAGCATTGCACAGCAACCTTGGTTCTCCACAAGAAAAGTAGAATGTTACCTATCAAGAAAGGGGTCAGGCAATAAGATACACTGCCGTATTCAAGAACACAACTTAAGTTGAAGCCCATGCTTTACTTGATATGGGTGACGCCTGGCGTGAATGTGCCTAGGACACTCATTGCATTTTCTCCGGCGCGTTCACGACAGGCGCCTTATAATTCAGGTCAAGCATGGGCTTAAACTTAAGTTGCGTTCTTGAATACGGGCCACAATCTATCCAATGCTATTTATTCACTGCGTGCTTAGAAAAAGTATTAGGGCTCTTAGACTGGGAAGGCTTAGGATTCAGTATCAACGACGAATATCTCAGCAACCTTCGGTTTGCAGATGACAGTGTCCTATTCAGCAACAATGGGGACGAAATACAGCAAATGTTTGAAGACCTTAACCGAGAAAGTGTAAGAGTGGGGTTGAAGATTAATATGCAGAAGACAAAGATAATGTTCAATAGCCTGGCAAGGGAACAAGAATTGATCGCCAGTCTGCCTCTGGAGTCTGTAAAGCAGTACGTTTATCTAGGTCAATTACTCACAGGGGTCCCTGATCAAGAGAAAGAAATTTACAGAGGAATAAAAGTGGGTTGGAGTGCATGCGGCAGGCATGGCCAAATCTTGAATGGGAGCTTACTACTGTCGTTGAAAAGAAAAGTGTACAATCATTGCACTTCACCGGTGCTAACATATGGGGCAGAAACTTGGAGGTTAACAAAGAAGCTCGAGAACAAGTTAAGGGCCGCACAAAGAGCGATGGAAAGAAAAATATTGGATCTAACCTTAAGAGACAGGAAGAGAGCCGTGTGGAGCAGAGAGAAAACGGGGATAGCCGATATTCTAGTTGACATTATTAGGAAAAAATGGAGCTGGGCAAGGCATGTAATGCGCAGGATGGATAACCGGTGGACCATTAGAGTTACAGAATGGATACCAAGAGAAGGCGGGAAGCGCAGTCGTGGACAGCAGAAAACTAGGGGGGGGGGGGGGCGATGAAATTAGGAAATTTGCAGGCGCCAGTGGGGAATCAGCTAGCACACGACAGGGGTGATTGGAGGTCACAGGGAGAGGCTTTCGTCCTGCAGTAGACATAAATATAGGAATATGACGATGATGTCCGCAAATGACAGTCTTCTCAGCTGTTAATACATTTGAATGTGCTACAGGTTAAATCACAAGGAAAACATTCATGTACACTTCAGTATAGCAAAGAAAGACTCGAAAGAGTCACACTAAATTACACTGAAAGTGCGAACGTGGACTTGGTTTTACTTTAGTGAGCCATCTTTTCGAGAAAGCACGGGCTACTGGAGGAGTTGCAACAAGGAATGCTACTGTGTGCACATGATCGAGTGAGATCTGATCTTTAGCTTGGCGGCGAATGTACAACGTAGGAGCCACCAAAATTGTAAAAATGAACACGAAAATACATGCCACCATTCCTTCTACGTACTACTAATTACACATAGGCAATAGAAAAAGCCAGGTAGAACACATCTGTTTACTATGCAAAATCCTTACAGGGCGTCCATGCTGAAGCTTATTTTGCCAAGCAATGTCTCCGCGCTGACAGGAAATGAATCCGGGGTTTTCATGTATTGTAATGGCTGGTTCTCATCCTTACTTTAGCTGACTCCACATGCGCTTGATGACGTCGATGTTCGGTGCGTATATCTCTTCGAAGTATGGAAGCGTGGCCTTGACGCGCTCGTAGTAGCTGGTCAGCTTGGGGAACTTTTTTTCGTCCACGGAGTCGTTCTGAAAAGACAAGGCACAAGCAAGCCACCTCTGACGCTGCTCTTTGCACAAACAAATCAAATGACTGAATGGGATATTAGGCGGTCCTAGCAAAATACGCGCGCTCATTTCTGTGGGAACGAGACGCTTTCGATGGGAATACAGCTGCGTACAGTGGGTGGACATCACTTGTAAAATACAAAGACAAATACCCTAAAGGATGGCCTCCGCAATGCCCTAATTGGTAATGTACCGCACTCGTAACACGGATGATGTAGATTCAGCTTCCTCCTACGGAAAGCTGTCTTTTTGTCCACTTTCATTTCTCTTTCCCTTATCCTTTTAATACTTCAATTAGGCCTAATAAATAACGAACGCTGGGCTTCTTCTGACCTTATTGTCCGCTTTATCGATGTGATTGTATCAATGAAGGCATCAAGGCCCTTGAAACCCTTTCTCCTCGCTCATAACGTATGCAGTGATACGAACACACTAAAGTGGAACTGAGCATTGAGAGCTAATTAGGCTTACCTCGAGAGCAACAAGTACTTCGCCGACGAGGCATAGATCGGCAATGGTATATTCATCACCTACGGCGAACTTTGCTTCGCCGATGAGGTGCTCTAAGCCATTGATGACGTTTTGCTCGAAGTGATTCATTTCCTCTGTCGTTGGTTTAGACTGCTGAAGCAAACGAGGACGCTGCATACGAAGAAGTATTGTATAGTATTTGGTATCGATGCCAGGAACGTTTCGCGCGATGCGTTAGACAAGTGGGAAAGAGCGTGAACTACAAATCAAACTTAAAGATCATTTTAAATAAAAGAAATTAAAATCTGCTGTATATGAACAGGTTCTATTCAGGAGGTACTGAAAAATCCTTTTGCAACAAGTGCAAGCACAGGAATGCGCACCCGTGCGAAATTTCAAATGTTGGTGATTGGAAAACGAACTGAATGTATGCTATTCAGAAAGCTCGGAGCTAGCAGGGAATCTACAAACGGGACACTGTAGTAGTCAGAGAATCAAGTTTAGTAAAAAAAATTGTAGCATTAAACTATCATATAAAAATGAAAGAAAGGAATTATTTCAAGAAATATCGGCATTGTAAACAACTAGTTCCACAAATAACTGTCTTCCGATAACTATGGTGATGTTTGAACATAGCGTAATTCTCTTTTACGTTTTTACTGTCGTTAGTTGCATCTGTCCTTTAAACGAGCAACGGAATATTGATTCTTAATATTGAATTGCTTAAGGGAGACTGCGACACGTTACAACGAGTAAGTATGTCTGCGTTTAATTACCTTTACCACTTAACTCATGTCATGCGTTTTCAGTTTAGAAGACGCTTTACTATACGGTTTCTAATATTCCACATTTCTGGTAGCTAACGCGTGCAAATCGCCTTCATCTGCACGCAGCTCGACCCTAACCGCCATCGCTACAACGGGCTTTCTCTCAGATTAAACTTTTACGGTCTCCTAATTGCCTTTGCGAAAAGACAGAATGTTTTTTTTTTCCATCGCGTCTAAAAATGCCAAGCGATGACGTACGGAAAGAAGAATTCACGCAGCAACGGGGTACCGCGGTTACTACTGAAATTCTTATCAAATACAATGCTTCTGTTATCCCTGTAGAAAAGGCACATGAAAATATTGTCGTGTTAATTCTAGACTTATTCGCACAAAGAAAACCGAGCGAAAAAGCTTTAAGTATTCATGTAAGCTTTCTGGGTTTTTATCAGCTACCACTGGTAGTAAACGTTGTGAAACAGTTCACTGGAGGAGTCATTAGGCACGCTTGAAAGTGACAGCTAGCCGTAGAATGGTAGCATGAACGACCCTACTTATATATTTTGTCAGTAGGTGCGCTAGAAGTCAATGGTTAATAATGACATTGCAAAAAGGTGACCACGTTACACATCGCTTAAGTTAGGCCTGTGTTCATCTGCCGGGCCTGCCGGCCCAATGTATTACAAATCCTTAAATATATTGCGAAGCTTGATTATACTTTTATCATGCATATAAAAATGCCAAGATTCTGCGCCATGGTAACCTCGTAAAGCGTTTATGCTATCATATCTGCTGCGAGCATTATTGTCCAAGAATGATTATGCAGAGCACAACAGCTGGCTGATTCTCTGAGCTATTAAGGTCATTAAGATTTTCACAGTGGTGGCAAAGGATGTCGTTCCACATTGTCTTCAGTGAACCATGATTTTTTCATTTCCCTTTTGATGCAATATTACTTTATGCAATAATTATCATGATTTAATAACTAAATTGTTGTGTTTTACTTGGCATACTGACGACCTGTTGGGTCAGGGGACTCGCGAGTAATTTTGACCGCACGGAGTTCTTTAAACAGCACGCAATGCACGGTACACGAGCATTCTTGCATTTCGCTCAATGCAAATGCAAAGGCGTGGTTGGGCATTAACAATAACTGTTTCTGTGGGGAAATGAAGAGCGACTTTGTGAGAGTTATGTGGAAACACATTGAACAGCCCGGTCAGCCTCTCATGTGATCTGGTATTGTAGTCTTTAATTATTTCAATGACGAATTTAGTCAGTAGAAAAATATTTATATGCGTGATATTGATGACGTTGGCGCTTATATGCTTTGATGAGCAAGAGCCACTTGTCGAAGCATTGGTTCCAGCGACATTACATGTTCGATCACGTTGAGCATTAGAAGGTTCTGCCTTCCTGCGAACCTACATCTCTTTTGGGCAGCTAGTATTTGTCACATAGACATTGCAAAAATTAGATGGCACGGAACAAAAGAAAGCCCGAAGGGGTACCACAAAAGTAGACACAGACGCAAAATGTGTAACCTCTACATAGCTTTTCATTGAAGGCCGGCAAAAGAAATCAGCAGACAAGCAATTTTTCCGCTCTGAACTCAATTTCTGCCAAAGGAACATTCCCCATTTGGAAGATAACCACCTTCTGTTTGCTTGCAAACTTTTTCTTCAAATAAAGGCGCTCTGCCACGTGGGAAGAATGGACGCGAAGCCTGCGGTTACAAGGTTCTTGGATGAGATGTGGGATGGCTGTGGCAGTAGAATAATGTAATAACTAAAAATATAAAAACTTCGTGAGGAAGAATGTGAAAAAAATTGTTTGTTATCTGATTGGGTGAGTAATATAAACTGTCTGATATATAGCTACCAAAAGTGCTGTTAGTGTAACATGTGACTGAATCTTCTTTATAACGTACGCAATCTCCTTTCTGTATGGCATACATTTATGCATTTAAGGTACTGAAAATACATTGACACAATTTAGCGCTCTCACGCTCTCCATGTATGAGTAGGCCAGATTTAGGTTTACCCGATCCATGGCTTTTTATGTAGCTTTATGTTCACAGCTGTCGAAAGGTTGTTTTGTTTGTTTGTTGTTACGGAGTGGTGCAACATTTTACTATTTGAATTCATTCAGACAACTTTGGTGCATCATGCTGATGTTTGTTTTTACTGTGTGATATTCTATTGAGGTTGACTTGCGGTCAGCGTAATAATTTTTGACATGGTTTATAATAAAACAGTAATATTTTCGGCGCCCAGCATTCAGTGGGACAACGTACAAGCACCTACAACGTACAAGCACCCGCGCTTCGGCAGCGCGACATTTGAGATGACTTTAAAATGTAACGTTTCCTTAGAACATTTGTGAAATTCATTATTTGTATAGATAAATGAATAAATTGCCTGTAATGTGGCAGATTCTGTGTTACAGGCCTCCTGCTTTTCATACTCAAGTCATCTTAAAAATTATAGCTCGGGATTATTCAACGCAATATCAGGCGATAAGTTCAACAACTGATGTCACGAGTCAAATGACGCAGTGTCACCTACAAAATTTGAGCGAATTTTGCCCTCTTCCAACGTGCATAGCTGCTATGTCGGGCACTTAGTGGCAGCTATGTTGTAACAAACTCTGTAGTTCGTTCTCGTTGTGATGTCGTTGTCGGCACACACGCCGTTGGTGCTTTGGGCGTTGTTTCCATGAACCACATCTTTCTAGGCGAGTACATGCCATGTTGCACGCCATTGCAAGTTCTATGCCATCATTGTCATGCACGCCTCTTTTATGTCGCCGACAATGTTTTCTTGAGCATGCCGATAAAGAACTTCCTGCTGACCTGCCATCTTGTAAAGAACAAATCCTATGTGATACACATAACGTCATCGTCGTCCGCTACAATATTGCTTATCGTGGCCTCCGAAACACACCTCTCATAATCTGGGTCGAGCAGTAATCACCCAGCGCTCGACTCCTAAATGCATATTGCGGCAGTAACATGGTTTGGAATGATAGTCGTGGTGGTGGTGGAGAATTTTTTATTGTTCGCCCTATGGCAATGGTCAAGCTGGGGACGACGAGTTGATCTGACAACGACAAAAACACGTCGACGCTTAATGGAGTGGAAGTAAAGCCGGACGGAAGAACTATGCAAACTCTCTTTACACCACTTAACTGCTCTCGCCGTGAAAAGGAATCTCTTTGCTGGCTAGAATAACTAGTTTCTTCACAACAGAATGCTATTAAACCTAAAACACAAACCAAAGGCTCGCCGCTTCCTGCTTAATGCACACTATCTCGTTTCGTCACAAAAATCGGGGGTATTTAAAATACCAACTAACCAGTCAGCTCAGTCAGCGCGGTGCAGAGATTGCACAGTGTTCAGGCGGTACCGTGTTCGTACCCCTGAAAGTTGAGTTCACTCAACTTTCAACTGGGATAAAGATAGGAAAGAAGGTGAAAGTGCCAATTTGCATTCCCAGAGATGCGCCAGCAGTGGACTACGTTTTTAAATGCGACGACGCGTAGAGTGGAAGATGATGGAAGAGTTGACTCTGCAGCACAAGAGCAGCATTCAGGGCCAATCCCTGCACTTTGCGACCACTTATACCTCGCAGACCGGTGGACGTGTGGGGAACCTCGTTGGCAATTCACTTGGAATTATTTATTTAGAGAATGCTTGATGCAAGCCGGAAACCCACAATAGCTGCCGCCTCTATCGGTATGGTCGCGTTAAAAATTACACGAATAATTACTCTACGCTCAGAATAAATAAAGCTGAGGCTCTGAACCAAAATTACAGTAGGCAGCTACCCTATAAAGCTGAAAAAAAGTTGCTAAAGTACGTCTGGTAGGTACTCGTTCACGCAGTTTACCACTTTCACATTGGCTTATAAGAAGCCATTTCTAACGCTGGCATACAAGAAATATATAATCCAGGCATTAGGGACCGAAGAATCCATTTCTTCTTTGCGAGTATTCAACTTTCAATGGAGTTTCAAGTGAAGATTAACTATGACATACCACGTATTATCTGAAAATGACGTAGTCGCGATATTTCTTGGTTGCCCACTTGAGCGCAATTATCTCAATCTTTATTGAAATATTTCTAGAATTTTTTCACGGGTAATAAAATTACTGTAATCATTTCGTACTGTCAATATCTACAGCAAATTATAGTTTGGGAGTAAAACATCAATGAATATCTTGAACCCACGGGGTGGTCACATTTTGCCACGTCACAAAACATGCAAGGACTACCTGCTCGACTATTAGGATGTGTACTCTTTGAAAGTTGCTTGATTTACGTATTTGCGTGGGTCAGCGCGGAATAACCGGCATTTAAGCATCATGAGAAAAGCGCTTGCCTGAACCCGTTCTACGCTTGAGGTAACTAGTGCTCGAATGAAAGTTGATCTTGCTTCCACGTCGATGAGAAAGTTCAGAAGCGGGACAAACCCACTGCCATAACGAAAGAAGCACTAGTTATACGAGGACACCTAAAAATGAGGAATAAAGAATGGAAAAGGAACAAACATACATTAAGTGTGTATTAAACTACCACGTTGCTCGCACTTCAATCGTACTTCAGGCGGCCAGAATTGCTGACAGGTTTCTACTTGGAGAATGCTAAAACTTTGACTCGTGCTTTATTTTAACCAACAGAGTATAGTATTAAAAATGCATAAGCCCGCTAGAAAGTGGAAGCAATCTTGCATCAGGCAAGTTCCTCCACACTGCACGTAGTTTGCAGAAAGTTTTCGCTCTTATATGTGTTATTGTAAAGAACAAATAGTTGGTAAGTATAATATATGTGTGTACCTTTCTCTACTATAGCATGTCCATGTATATTTAGGGAGCTCGACGACAACTTTTCGAAAAGTTCATTAAAGGGCCAAGCACAAACCAGACTTCCCGCTCTAAATCCAACAGAGGCGAAACACTTACAAAGAAAGTGGCCACATTAGGGTGGATGTTTCCGGAAACGGCGGCCAGCACCTGGTCGATTCGGGCGCGGGTTTTGATGCAGTCCGGGTAGAGCTTGCACGTGGGCGCGTATTTTCGCAGCAGGTAGAAAGCTATGGCGTTGCTGAAGAGATGAGCATGAGGACGAAAGAAGGTGAAGTGATTGATTCTCTCAAGAGTCAAACCACATGTAGAGAGGCACGGTTCATATCTCTTCTTTTGCGCGGTTTCTTCCTGATGTTCTTAACTCATCAAAAAAAAAACGCAATTTCCTCTCCTGTTCTCCATAGTGCCCACCACGATGGGCGTGGGACCGGTCAGTTGCTGTAAACACGTCTTGTTTTTTTTTTCAGAGCAGCTCGTTCGTTGTACGATTCACCAGGGTTGAAACATCCTTCATGAAGGCTGCGTAACTTCATTGCATTCATCATACCGTCTACTGAGCTCGCAAAGTAAGCCACGTTACTTACCTACACATATGCCTTTTCGCTGAATTTGGCACATTGTAGCCACAACGCGAAGCTAGCTATGTAGCTTTATGCTACAGGACGAGTGAATGTCAACTTTTCCTATTTAATAAACTTTCATCCACCTTGCGGGCTTCCGCAGAACTGATCTGCGAAGGAAAACAGTGTCCTTGGACCTCCAAATATTAGGCAACAATCCCTTACATTTTTGCAAACAGCTATAAAGCAGGTACGAAGGCCACTTCCCGGCGTAATAGACACAAGGCAATGAAGAGAACAATGGCCCGTATTTACAAAAAAGGCCCTTACGCTAGATATCTTTGTAAGAGTACATGCCATACACTCGCGATGTTGGGCATATTATCCGCCACGGCGGCTGACCAATGGTAAACGGCACTTACGCGTACCAAAATGTTCGCGAATTCAGCCCCAGATGTCCATATATAATAATCAGATGTTACAATGCTCGTTTTTTAGGAATTCGCAATTAAAATGAAAAATTGATTGCTAGTGCTACGTACAGTACATGGAACTTTTTTTACATATAGCAGATAGAGAAGCTGGACACATAGCCAGTAGGGTACAGTTTGATGAGAAGAATGCCAACTCGTAACTTTTCACTATCCCAAGTTGGCACATTTTCGTTAGCGTGTCAGACGCGCGCATATCTTGTCGGAAATTGTCCCTTGAACCACTGAAGCCGTAGGTGCGCCTACCAATACAGTAAATGGGATCTACCGATAAGAACTCTATAGCTGAATTCTGGACCGACTATTCATCCAGACAGTTCTTTCATTAGGAGAGCTTGTCAAGTTCATGCAATTTCTCCATCAGCAGGACGGACACGATAAATAAATTTGAGAATGAGGGTGTCCTTAGAGTAATCTCGATTTGATTTGCTGTTATCAGATGATTTCAGGGGATAGAAACAGAAACTTAACAAAAATTACGGCAAAACCTATTTAACGATGGCTGTCACCGGTAATGAAAATAGCAATCGAGCATTGTATTAACAAGCCGAATTCCTGAAGTCACGTTTATTTAACACATGTAGTGGTAATTTTGAGATTTTTGTTGTTTCGGCACTATGCCACATACTCCGTTATCGCCCCACTTTGCAATGACACTCACTTGCCATGGTCGCGCATGAGCATGGAAACATGACGACAACTGTATGGAGCCGACGCAGTGACTATGGAACGACGAATAAAAAACGAGAGTAACGAAGAAAGTAACTGGAACACCAATGCATTTCTCGGCAAAGCTCGGGAATCAATATATCGAAACTGGTGCCATCCTGAGAATTCGTTCCAAGTGGATCCCCTTGCAAACTCAATGCCTAGAAGTTGTATATTGCAATATGGGTCATAAGGTAATTAGTTTAAAACGTTATTAGTGATGTTTTGCTAATTCACCAATTATGCATTTCAATTTTTCTTTGCAAGCAATATTCCGCCTCTTCGACTAGACCAGCTAATGAATTAGAATTGTGCTATCTGCCACAAGCAACCTTGCAACAATTCTGAAAGCATTCGCTGAAACACTCTGTATACTATCCGCGAAATCCGAACAATTCGTGCATAATAAAGAAAAACACGTGACGAAAAAAAAGTGACGTGATTGTCGCAAAATAAACATTGTGGCGCCAAGCGGGTTTCACTTCAATAAGAATTGAAGACAACACCCGTTTTCTATGAAAGCAAAGGAAACGAACAGCTTTAAAGGAACAGCTGTATAAAGAGTATAAAGTATACCTTTCGTAAATCACAAAACCATTATCGTCCATCATGGGCACCCTGTGAAATGGGTTGAGCTGTAAAGAAAACAAACGGTAGATCAGTCGTCCAAGCGACAAGAAGCAGCCATGGACGGACTAAAGGAACACTATGAAAGAAGCACTCGATGACAGTTTGAGCAATACATATGAAACACTATTCTGAGAAAACGTAATGTTACACCCCGAGTATAGTAATAGTGCCGAGTAAGTGGCGAGATTATGCACAAGGAAAATGCTCAGGCCACCGCGCTGTTAGTGCAATCCTCCCGAGTCTTCTTTACTAAAAACTTCAGTTGTTCTGGACCAGTTTAGCACCTGCCCCCTCTATTCGTATTTCTTGTCCCGCTCATTTAACCCTCCCGATGCAATTAAAATACTCCAGTTTCTTTGTTAAGCACCTGGTCTTTCTTATCACCATTGCAATCAAAATTACTAGCAGTGGTACCTGTTGACTCAGTGACGGCGGTGTCCGAATATTAAAAGTACGGCAATCAAGACATAACGGCACCTTTCACTGGACTATTTTCGCGTAGCATTGGCGGACAACCGAAAGTGTAGATGAGTTGCTATTCAGCTTCCTATGTGAGTGCACTGAGTAACGGTTATTAATCAATATTACCTCACATACTTGAACCGCGGAATTGAAGATGGTCAGTGGTCACGACTTAGTTTTATCAGGGATTCTAAACGTAACGGTCTGTTTTCAAACATGATTCTCCAAACCAGCGGTATAGAACACAATGGCGTCTCTTTTTTTTCTATACTGAAGAAAGCATTTATTGCTCAGAGAACTGCGCGATAAGCCAGGTGTTTCGTAATGGCAAACATGTTAAATTTAACAGCCTTCAGTGACTAGGACCTACACCTTTAAACTCAGCTATTGTGAAAGCAGCATGCCCTCACAGTGAACGCAGCGACATTCTCAAAACATGTTCTCTGCGATGCACGCAACGTCAGTGTCGCCTGTAGCGGTATCCAAAGTACAGGCGCAGGACGCCACCACTCTCAGAGGCTGTGTGGGCGCGATAACTACCAAGCGCGTCTATTTCCCAACTACACAACGCAGCAGGGGTATGAGTTCGAATCCCCGTAGCTGTGGTGGCCAGCGCAATTTTCTGTACTTGGCTCCACCAAGAGAATGGATGAAGCTGATGATTAAGGGGCTGTCCTGATCTGCGGCGTCACGCACGCTTGTCCATGACTGACTTGACGATGGCGCCGACGCTCGCGTGCATGCAAGTGAAATTGTATAGCGTTTAAAGTGCCAAAGTAACGTACGAACAGGGACAGTTATATACCTGTGCACATTAATCTCAAGCTCACGACCGTTATTGCATTTCGCTTCAATCGGAACGCGTACACAGCAGCACACTGATGCTCGGGCCGCTAAGTCACTTCGGCGTATGTCGGCGTAACGAATAGCAAAGACAGACAAATGGATACGGATAGGAAAGCCCGTTTGGAGCTTTACACTGATCTCGCATAAGGCCATCAGAGAAAGTCGCAGCAACGGCAACTGGAAGATAATGTTTCAGAAAGCCGAGAAACATTGCGAGCCGAGATCATGGAGGCTCGGTTCTTTGTTCAGCGTGGCATATGAAGAAAACTAAGGACGGAAAACAGGGGAGAGGAGGTGAGAGAGAAATACAGCTTGTTGCGGCGTGTCTTTTATAGCTGGGCTACACATTCCGACCAGCGTCCGATATGCATAAATGAACACACACAGCACCTATCGCGCAACTGTAGAACAGGCTGTCATTTCGGTGACATGATATTAGCAGTATGTTTTCTGTTTAAATCTGAGTCAGTGCCTTGACGAGTAAGGTATATATTATCGTGCATGCGAGTAGATGTACAGCTCACGTCACTCGAGGCACGCAGTAGGAAAATAAAGAACGCGAGTTTCGCTGCGTGATATAATAGAAGAATAAAAGCATATTCTTGCAGTGGGACAACGCTGGAAATGCTGCAGCAACGGAAACTCGACAGACAAGCAAGCGGAAACCACAGATGGCAGTGCAACATAGCACTGAGTGCAGAAAAAAACGTTTTCACTCTGAAGGAATGCGTTCTCATCATTTTTGTTAGTCTTGATATCACGAGCTGCACTAGACTAGCAATGTGCTATACTACATGCCACGGAGAGTACTTCTAATATCAGATTGCGTACTATTTGTCGTGTCCGGTGCTCATTTGCGTTTTCTTGTTGCAAGCGAACCTTGCTAGTTAAGCCAGTTGGTGCCTTTAGTGTTTAACGTAGGCAGAATTACCCGACCAACTTAAGACTGTTAAAATTAAAACTTGGCGTCAACCTGTCTGTTCATTTCTTCCATATGTTCTGCAATAAAGCAAACTGATTGCCCCTTGTTCAACCATTGCGATTCAGTTTATTAACGTAAACCCACACTTCGACTGCATTTTTACCAAATACGCGTGATTGTGCATGCATGCCCCAGTCCTATAACGCATATACATAAGAAGCCAAACAAAGTTATGAAAAAAGAATATGGGCGTGAAAGCCACACACTCAGCAGAACGCAGAAGGTTGTCTTTTCTTTGTATGTTTCATTTATCGCACTCAGCTCTCACGCCTAAACGCCAAAGACATTGCACTCCACAAATTGCCCCATAGCCACAAATCGCCCCACAATGAATACCATTGGTGAAAGTCAGTTCCTTTGCCTGACCATTTCTTGAGGTGTATTATTCCGCTTTCCTTGCGAAGAATTAGGGCTGTACTGGAATCTATAAATATTTACTAAGGTATTCCGGATATGCTTCCGGTGCTACGCCACTACGCAGTGCCTCCATGACTACTATTGTCTGAATCGAACTGAATCGGAAGCCTTGTCAGAATATGTAAAAGCCATATACAGAGGTCGCCGCATAACATAGCCAACATATGCAAGCTTGGTTCACCGCTACGGGACGAATGTAATACATTGTCACGTTCCTGTGCATGTACCAAGCCAATGGCGAAAAGCTGAAATGGCAACAAGAAGTGGCCTTGACTGAAGGAGTTACAACTCATTTGTCTAGGCTGCTAGTGCCTGAGCGTCTCTATCACTCAGAACGGCGGCCGAAAACCACTTGTACACGTAAAATCTTGTACATTTTGTGTATATATATTAACATGTTCGACAAAATAAATCAGTTGTCCGTCAGCGCTCGTATCGTCTCTTCCACTGTCATTCGTGCGGGTAGCGCTGCCCATCCCTAAGAACATGTCCGTTACTTGTTCTCGAGGCTTCTTTGGTATCCTCCAAGTTTCTGTCCCACATATTAGCATCGGTAGAATGCAATAATTATACACTTTTCTTTTCAACGACAGTGGTTAGCTCCTAGTCATGACTTGGCAATGCCTGTCGCATGCACTCCAACTCAATTTTATTCTTCTCTAAATTTTCTTATCATGATCAGGGTCCGCTGTGAGTAATCGACCTAGATAAACGTACTCCTTTACTGACTCTAGAGGCTGACTGGCAATCCTCAATTCTTGTTGCCTTGCCAGGCTATAGAGCATTATTATTTTTCTGTATGGTAATCTTCACACTCTTACACTTTTCCGGTTAAGGTCCTCAATTATTTGTTGTAATGCCTCCCCATTGTTGCTGAATAGGGCAATGTCATCTGCAAACCGAAGGTTGCTGAGATATTTGCCGTTGATCCTCACTCCTAAGCCTTCCCAGTCTAAGAGCTTGAATACTTCTTCTAAGCATGCATTGAATAGCTTTAGAGAGATTGTGTCTCCTTGCCTGACCCCTTTCCTTACAGGTAACTTTCTACTTTTCTTGTGGAGAATCAAGGTAGCTGTGGAATCTTTGAAGATATTTGCGAAGATATTCACATATGCCTCTTGTGCTCCTTGATTACGCAATGCCTCTATGACTGCTGGTATCTCTACTGAATCAAATGCATTTTCATAATATATGAAAGCCATATAGAGAGGCTGATTGTACTCCGCAGATTTCTGGATTACCTGATTGATGATATGAATATGATCCATTGTAGAATATCCCTTCCTGAAGCCAGCCTGTTCACTTGGTTTACTGAAGTGTACTGTTGCCCTGATTTTATTGGTATTTATTTTGGTGAATATTTTATACAATACTGAAAGTAAGTTAATGGGTCTACAATTCTTCAATTCTTGTACGTCTCCCTTCCTAAAGATTAGTATAATTTTGACGTTCTTGCAGCTCTCTCGTACACTTGAAGTCGTGAGGCATTGCGTATGCAGGGACCGCAAGCTTTTCAAGCATATCTCCTTCATATTTCATTAAATCGGCTGTTATTCTATCTTCTCCAGCAGCTTTTCCTCTGGTCATGTCTTACAAGGGCCTCCTAACTTGATCGCGTTTTATAGAAGGAGCCTCTGTATAATGTTCATCAGTACTTCGAATGGAAGTCTCTTGGCTGCCCTGGTAACTGTACAGATCAGTATAGAATTCTTCCACTGGTTTAACTATGTCATTGAAATTGCTGATGATATTACCCTGCTTATCTTTCAGTGCATTGCTGCGTATCCACGTGTAAAAATGTCTGTGGAATAGGCACTCGTGTGCTTTTTTATAAGTACCAATACTAATATCCATAACGTATCATTACTAGAAGCCAGAGTGCCTGTAGCTGAAACATTTCTTTTTGTATTTGTAAACTGCTAAGCTTGCTTCACGCATCATGTTGTACGCAAGCATATTGTTATACACAAGCGTTGCTGATTACAAATATTTATATCGTTCTGTTAAAGCATCGAGTAATGAGTGAAGTTTGGCCGGCTGAAGTCCCTACTCTTCATTTGGACTTATCGCTGTAAGCGCTTAACAAATTTGTGCATAGACGAAATCATTTTACATCGTAAAATAATTGCCGAATTCCAGAACAGACGCTCTGGCGTCCTATAAGCTTGTACATAATTTTTCTTAGTCCCAAAGTGGTCGCGATAACAAACACTGGTCAGGTAAGAAGCGTAGTAAAACCCTGCGGTAATTCCACAAGATACCATACGAACGGAGCAACCATTAACCTACAGGTGGAGAAATGCGTTAGGTTTTGCGTAGGAGTGACAAGATTTCTTGGCTCAGAAAGTTTGCTAAAAGCTGTCGCAGATTCACAGACAAGAAAGCTATTTTCCAACCTCATAATATTTCAAGCGGTCTCGTAGATATCAGGTCACATTTAGAAAGGAAAAAACGTCCCCTGCAGCAAACGAGCTGGCACGTGAGTTTTTAAAATTTGTCAGAGTGCTCGGTTGAAAAGTGGCCACAAAAAGCGGCACACTATACGGACCTTCAGGAACTCTTCGGCTAGATGATCTCCATTTTTCAACCTGATGTTCTTCAGGGTTATTTCGATGCCTATTTCCTTGGCTAAGGACCGAATAAAGGAGCACGGTGGGCTGCCTACAACGTTGTACAGGACGACGGGCATCGTGGTCGTAGTGGAAAAAGCTCTGCCTTCGCAACTAAACGCCAGCAGTGAAATAGTGCCAGTGATACCGAGTGCGTTTTCTCTCTAGCCTGCAGCTGCGACAAATGCTGATAAATGGCGATAGGACTTGAGGTCAAGCAATCCCCAGTGTCGGCGTCATGTGCTCCTATCGGCGGGCCAGCTAATTGAATTCTGGGTATGTCCTGTCATGAATGTCTATACTTGTCAGGTATGTCCTCTCACAGCGGACAGCAATTTTTGTAGCCTCCTTATTGAAAGAGGGGAGAGCGGCGTTTGAACGAAACATGCAGCCTAGCAGAACAGTATATGGTATGCCGCCTATAAGCCACGTCATGGATGTCACTAGTTTAAAAAAAATGTGCTACACCACTGGATGGCAGGATGTAATTACTTTTTTTGTCCACGAATAAAAAAAATGATGGACTTGTCATATAAGAGCTGGTGCTTTTATAACTACTGAAAACGTTCTGTTTTTATACTATTGATATAATCAATATATGTACCCACACTTGTTGCGTGCGGCAGCAAAAGTGGGGTTTCGCTAACGAGGCTGCTGTGGCGCCTATGGTAAGGCAGAATGGCAGTGTGCATTGAGCACTGGATCTTCCCAAACAAATCAGCAAGCAAGCGCAAATGTTACCTGTGCGCTGACATTCTCGGTCACTTAGAAATTCAGTGTCGGTGTGTTTCATTATTTTGTCGTAACATCTCATTTTTTCTGACCTGTCGTTGCTTTCATCACGAGCCTAATCAACGTTTAGAGTTTAATTTTTACTTGAATGCGCGAACCACTGATGACTCATCTTGAGAAAAAAATCGGTTTCTCGTTGAAAATCACTGGTAACATCTGTTTTGGCGAACACGTGTTTCGGTGAACGGTTTGGTCGTGCTATGACACACGGGACCATATTTCTTTTTTCACGGACCACATCACAAATTTGTTTAACTTGTTGTCTAAGCATAAAATCAACTCATCGTCACATGAAAACGTTTCAACGCACAATAAAACGTGAACGCACGTTCCTATGCCATGCACATTAGAGAAATTCTAAAAAGAAAGAAATAGATTATTATTTGGCTGTATACCAGACGGCCCAAAGCAAACCTACCTATATGAAGTATTTCCTTCGATACCCTTAAACATCTTAAAACGGTGCTATATGGCATACTGGCATTCACGGTTCTGATACTTGGAACTGGCAATGCAGCGCTTTTTTTAGAGAGAGAGGCACAGGTTATCTTAGCTTCTGCTTAGTCCCTCATAATGAAAGACCTATCATCCAGATTTACACTGGCAACCGTGTGTCCGTTCACTGCCTTAGACAACGTATACTGGCGGCTTAGATTTGGCCTTAAGACACCTGAAGCCTACCACCTCCTATTCTGTGAACTAAACTGTGTCACCTCAAGAATTTTTTTCGAAGGGAAAGAAATATTTACATGAAATTCACACGTTGAAATGTATGCTGCACTCAAGCTTAGTTAAGCGGGTAAATAAAGGCAATGCTGGGCGCTGCAGTGCAAGACAATCCCCGTCACATTTATTAAGGAACCGCTGGCGACCGATCGGCATGGCATATTTGACCTTGCATGCCAACTGGCTCGTGTTCAGTGGTCTAGGTTTTTAATGCAAAAGCATTATATGCCCCATAAAGCGGAAAATTCGCCGTTGTTGTGGCCATGCCGTGGTCCGAAAAGGCTACGAAGCCACGACCATTGCTGGGGAGTCCAACCCTCGAAGTATTGCGTTGATTAGGTTAATGTAGTTAATGAAGTCACTCGAACGCACGACCTTTGTTGAGAGTTGGACCCTCGACCATTTGTGGGACTCAAACCCACTACCTTGGGGGTTAAATGAGGCGAACCCGCCGTGGTTGCTTAATTAGTGACTATGGTGTTTGGCTGCTAAGTACAAGGTCGCGGAATCAAATTCCGGCCACGGCGGCCACATTTCGATGAGGGAGAAATGCAAAAACAACCGTGTACTTAGATTTAGGTGCACGGTAATGTACCTCAAATAGTCCAGCTTATTCCGTAGTCACCCACTACGGCGTGTCTCATATTCATTTCGCTGTTTTTGCGCGTATAAAACCCCATAATTTCATTGAAATAGGTCTAGGTTAACTAAGGCACCATTAATAAAGGTAGAGTTAATAAAGCACTCAAACACACGACCTTTGGGGGAGTAGAAACCACGACCTTCGGTGTTAATTAAGGCGAAGGTAATTAACACAAGGTAATTACGGTACAATTATTTAGGCACTGGCACCCACGATCTTTCTTGGGAGTCGAACACACAGCCTTGCGTTGTGTGCACGTTGTGGCGAATATCATTGCTCACGTCGTGTAGCGCTTCTGCTGACGTGGCTGCTCGAGTCACGTGACTCCACCAGTGGCGCCACCGGACGTCGCCGCACTTCTGGGTCCGTATTCAGGAAAACTTTCTTTCGCAAAAACTGTTGATAAAAACTGATGCTAGCCAATCCTGATACTTAACACATTGTTAACGAAGGCGGCTGGCCAATCGAGAACAGCGCTTATGAACAAAAAGCTTTGTGAATTCGACTCCTGGTGACATGGCCGCAATGCTTTCGCATTCATCCACGTAGGGTTATTTATGTACCCCTGGGATTTTTTTCTCTATCCTTTGATGCACACTACATCATCAGCGATTCAAAAACGGCCATTCGCAACTACACAAGAGGACTCATAGCACCCCAAGCACCGAAAATACTCTCTGACACTCCCGCCTCAAGGCAACGCCGCGTACAGATCATCTGGGCCCCTGGTCATTCGGGTCTGGCTGGAAACGAAGCCGCCCACGATGCCGCCCGAGCTCTCGCACACCAGGCGCATCATCCGTCTCCTGCGTCTTCCGGTCCTGATGAGCCCTTAGTTCTGCACCGCGGACACGCGCGCGACCGCATGGTCGCATTCAGAGAAATCCTCCTCCACTACTGCAGAGCGCGATTACGCTACCCACCAGCACACAAAACACTGAATAAATCACAATCCACCTCTTGGCGACTACTTGAGACGCGAACTTTCCCAAACCCCGTGCTATACCATCGAATTTACCCCGATGCATACTCCCCACTCTGCAAAGCCTGCGAGGCCCGCGCTGACCTCGATCACATCATCTGGGCATGCCCGAAAGCTACACCCACCAACACTCACGGTACTAACACTACACACATCATAACTACGGCCGAGCAGTGGGAGACTTTGCTGCTCAGCTTGGACCCAGAAGAGCAACTCTGGGGCGTCCGGATGGCCGAAGACGCCGCCAGAAAGCAAGGGCTGGCCACCGTCTGAGGAAGGGGAGGCCTGGAGGTTAGTCTCCCAACCCCCGCCGCCCCCAGACCCCATCATGGACACAATAAAGTTTTATCTCTCTCTCTCTCTCTATCATTTGATGCACTTTTGTATGTTACCACGAGAGGTGCTGCTAAAATGTCTAGCCTTATAGTTAAAGGCATTTACAAGAGATTTATAGATTGTAGAAAAATTGTAATGGCACTGTCCACAGCATCTACTACGCAAACGTCATTGCTCGTAGACTTATTTCTGAGGCGCTCAAGGCTAGTTAGGGGAACGTCCACTGGAAATCTTAAGCGCCGAAAACTGTGCCAGTTTCGCGAAGCATTAACAGAGACAGCAATGTTGCGCCATGTTGGCGCGCTTCAGCACGCGAGGCGATTTCTGCTTTGTCGAATGAACAGCAGCCTGCCAGGCGTGTCACAATGATGACGATGATTTATTGGCATCCCCTTTCAAACGGGGTTGTGACAAATAGTCACCCACCTGCTTGAGTTACTTCACATTCCATTAGAATGTGATGAGTGGTCTGCGCATTTTTGCTGTAGCATGCACATGCCTAATCTAGTTGCAAATATTTGCCCCGTAATGTTTTTGTTCTTAGGCAAGCGGCCCGATCCTCAACGAGTAAGGTTCTGCCGTTTATGTTATCGTACACATTTTCCTTTTAATATCTTTCTTCTCATTCTTGTAAATCTAAATGGTCTTGTTTTCTATTGTTTGCATCCAATTCAATGTCTCTGGTTTGACCTGATGGTCCCCGAGTGGGCCTAGCCAGGTGACGTCGACTTTACTCGCGTCTATCGTGGACCAAATAAAGTTCACTCACTCACTCACTCACTCACTCACTCACTCACTCACTACTCTGCTTCTCTCACTTTAATTTTGGTGACTTCAGGTTGTCTATTTGCACTTTCAATTACCCTGTACTTCGCTGCCGACTTTCTTGACCTTTTTCTCTATTCTGTGTCCATGATTTTCAGGTAGAGACACTTCTGCACTTTAGCCACCCATTAATGCTATCCATGTTCCTGTGTCCTTGTTCAAAGCTACGTTCACTGACAAAGATGGTAGCAGCGCCTCCTATGGTAAGCTTCAAAAAAAGAATACTTCTTTGGCTGCCTGTATCTATCACGGCTCACTTAAGGCATGGTTAAGTGTCAGAAACTGCTCACGCTCTAAAAGTCTAGAGAATGACTAGCTCTTCCATCTTGTCTTTCTTACAGTCCGATAAAGCAGCATCATATGCTCTCTAAGCTTGAGAAGTTGGGAATATCCTTTTCTGGCCGTATGAGTACAAAGTCATGTGTGTCTTCTTTTGCAGGTGCATCAAGTGATGCATCGCCGCCATTCATTTCATTGATGACCCTTCATAGTGCAGCAAAAGGAGCGGGATTCACGCAAAGAATGTCTCTTTCCATCGCTCGACATCACGAATGGAGATTCCTGTGTACTGTGAGATATGTTCTATATAAGAACAGCGCCGTCGAAGGCTGTCGTTCGATGGTTCAAAAGACTGACAACGTTGGTGTTCTCTCTCGACGGCATTCAGACCGACTTGATAAGGCGGGCATATCGACATGCTTCTCTTTTCTGTCAATTAAGGGCTGAGTTTTCTCTTGGCTCTCCACTTTAATTTGGATAAAGTATATTAATGTTGGGAGCCTGGCGTCAGCTGAGACAGTGAAATAGGCGGTTTGGTTCGTTGCGGTTTGGTTTGTTTGCGGGCAATAGTAGATAACGGCAATATCAGAGGGAAGACTGCGAGCAGTGGCGCCGCCGAATATTTTTTTGCGCGTTGGGGAGGGGGACGGGAGGGGTGATAGGAGGGACTAGCCAAGACCCTATTGACCCTTTTCGTGGCGATCCTGTGGGCGCTGCCATGCTTGATCTCGTGGTGACGTGTCCATTGCTTACCGCAGCTGTCTCCGTTGTCTCCATGTTTACAATGAATGTACATGACGCCCGGTGCGGCTTAGGAAACCTCTGTTTCGTGAGATATCGTAGACGCTGACTTTGTGGTCGGCACAAAGCTTTCGCCACAGCTTCAGAGGACATGTAAAAGCGCTTTCGAAGCTCATTAAATTTTGTCCAAACGGCGCAAGCTGCGTATATGGTGCTTGTTCTAAAAACCAAGCTGAAACTTTATTCCAAGCTATTGAAGCTTCCCCCTTAGAAATTTAAACAGAATCAGTGTGGTTTGCTCCTCATCCTTTATTTGGCAAATACTTAGAAGGAGCGGCTTGTGACGTTTCCGACTCAGTGAAGTTCATCGGTGCGGCCACTATCTGATTATTTTGTGCTAATCACTCGCGGGTGTGCTCAGTTGTACTAGATTTGTTCGTGCTGCACAGAGGGCTTGGAGTGTAGCTGTTATTTTCTTTGTAATAGCTTGTAGCAAATACGACGTATCGCTGGTTACTCGCTTACTCCTGTAGACCGTCACGACACATTCTGCTTCGACCATCCGTGCGTTGTCGAGTAGTAACTGTTACACTTGCTTTGGTGCATTGATTCAAATGTGCGCCCATTCACATATGCTTAATACATTGGCGATAGAGTGTACGTAAGTTTGCGTGCGAGTTATGGTAGATGTGTGTAGATAAGGTGCGCGAAACCTACTATGCCAGGAAGCAGCACTATTCCCTTTATTATTGCTTAACGAGCGGTACTCACTCTTGCCGACGTTCCGGGGTTGAAGTCTTTGGAGATGTAACGCTGACATAAATATTTGTAAATTTTTGTGAAACGCGATTTTTTTCTTTTTTATCCACAAAGAAAGTCGTACAATGAGAAGGGCCAGCAACAGAGGCTATCCGTATGTAGAAACGGTCCGTGATACATAATCATTTCATTCCCTAATATACCAGTCACTATTTTTGCAGCCAACTACTGCAGACGTCTTCAATCCACTGCTCCACATTTTGCAGCATGAATGGAGCACTGTGCGTGAGCCAAAAACCAGTTGCATTTCCGACAGCTGATTGCACGAAACAAGGCAGAATCGGTAATGGTGTCGTATTCGTGCGCTTTCGCGATAACACTTACAAATTACAGCGATATCACTTCATTCCGAATGCGTAGGCTCTATTCCATCCATCTGCGCATCGCAAGATTCTTAGTTCCGCACGTGCTACAAAAAAGTGTGCAGAACCATTACAATAACAACATCGACAACGACAATAATATTAGGAACACTAATAGTTAACGTGGTTGAGATGTTTCAGAAGTAGCTTGCTGAAAAGCACACAAACAATATATTTTATCTCGAAGAGAGTGTGCCCCCCCCCCCCCCCCTAAGGTCTAGCTTATTGAATAAAAAAAAGCCTTTAACCAATGCATTGTGCAGAACAAGCGAAGTGGAGAAGGAGAAAATACTGGAAAATTTGTTTCGCTTGTACCAGCTTCCCAACCAAACATTCAGGTGTAGCACTTCGGCAAAGAAAGCATTGATTGCCTGAACTGATCCTATACGGATAACGCACAATCCGTTAATTTATAACTTCATATATTTCTGTCATTGCGGCCGACCTTGATGTATTCATCCCTGAGGTGCTCCTTGTTGCAAGCGTCCAAGTTCTTAGCATTCAACTCAATACCCAAACGCTTTGCAAGCCTGCGCACATAGTTGCAGGGTGGGCTCATATTTATGTTGTACATAGTGATGGTCAAGACTCAGATCTAATGTATGTGCGAAGCTCCTTCAAACACACACCGAGACTGACTGGTGCGAGAGAATCATGGCGAAGGATATCTAAAGGCCAGAATCCCAGGGATACCGCCAGCTTAGCACCTGAATGGCTTTGTTACTAAATACCTTGAAAACAGCACATGTACACAGGAGAGATGGAACAATGGGGAAGCGGGCGCTTACCGCTGTCAGTGCTTGCAAAATGTGTAGGTGCTTAGGCTGGAAACATGCCAATCGCGCAGTACAAAACGTCTAGTGGTATGCATTAGGTGAAACTGCGCATATATATAGGAAAGGGAAAGCACTGAACCCGAGCCACACCGGTGTTTACCGGTAACAATGCTTCAATTAATAAAAATTCTAGAAGAACAACCAAAGTGTATAGCTGCTTAGGGTGCAAACATGGCGATCGCGCAGTGCAACATGCTTGTTTAAGAGCATCATGCGAAACCGAGCATAGGCCTCCGCGCAAACAGAGGAAACGGAAAGCACTAAACCAGGGCCATCAAAATTAGGTGTTTGGAAGTATGGTATGGTCCTTGTCAAAGGCATTGTTCTGTATAGCTCATACTAGACAACTTTTGATGCAAAAAGTTCCCGTTACGTTTTGTGAAAATTAATAATTGTTGCGGCAACTCCACAAAGCCAATCACTAAAATTGCTTGTTCTGGCTGGTGATCTTGTGAGTACTGGCCCTGTACACATGCTTCCCATCGGATTCGGCTCATTCAACCAACCAGACTTTTGTGTCATGCGTGCTACGATTCTTTCCAAATTATCATTGCTGGCACAAATGATCCCTGCTGGCCACGGTGTAAAAAGGAAGGTGATCCGACGGCGGCGCGAGGCGCGGCCGCTTAGTGTGACTCTACGCACGCCGCTGCCGCAAGGGGCAGCACCTGTTCTGGGGGCCACTTTCTCACTCGCTTCACTGGCGCTTTTATGGGCACGCGCGGCAGAAGTGCTTTATTTCGATGAATATATGTCATTCGCCTGCTTTAAAATGACTCTACTTGGTTGGAGGAATGTTCCTTTATATTTCTGCCGACATTCTGATTGACTCCGACGCGGCGAGCAGCGGTAAGCGCAGCGCGCTGTCTGCTCGAGCAGACGACGCGTCTCTCTCGCTGTTCGAAATGACGGTATTTTGACTGTAACTGGCTGAAACCTTCTACCTGCTCAGGATTTGGCGTCTAAATAACTAAAAATTGCATATCTTTGGGTACGGGTGTTTAAATGCTGACGGAGGTCGGAAATTATCCACTGTTGTGCCGCTTCTCCAAGGCATCCTGAACACGTGCTGCCCCTAGCGACGGCGCTCACTTCCGGTCACACGAAGTGGCCGCTCTCTCGCCCCAGCGCGGGTAAAACCCCTATATATAAAAAGTAGCGCCATCCACTTCCCTCCTCCTCCGTTCCACTATCGCGCTCGGCGCGACCAGCGCGATCGAGGCGCGATGTCGACAGTGGCGCCGCCTGCATCGGGCCTGCCGTGGCAGACGACAGCTAACGCGCTACCAGAGGAAATCCGAGGAAAACTTCGATCGCGCCCTGCGGAGACGTTTTTGAGGCGCGATTTTGCTTCGTCAGTCAGTAACTGGTCTTAATAATGGCGTTTTGGAAGTAGCAACGCGACGATGCGAGACGGTGCAAATATCAAGTGTGCAGCAAGCGTTTGCGCACACCGGATGGTAAACAAAAAAAAAAAGCCTTTTGCCCTCGCCTTGTCGGTTGCGGCAACTTAAGGCGCAGCAGCATGCCATTCAAACGAAGTTCTTGTCCCTAACACGTTTGATCCGTTTGTGCGTACAGCACTTTCGTCGCACAGGCCCGAGAATGGCAGTCGGAGCGCGCTGGAAAGAAAAAAAAATATATACAAAAGCGCGACGCGAACTTCCACGTGACGCGGATTGGCCAATGGGGGAGCGGAGGAGGCTGGGGCGACAGGAGGCGGCTAAGAGAGGGCGAGGAGGAAGCGCCGGGGTGAGCCAACACCCTCTAGAAAAATATGAAGGCCTTAGCTCTCTTCGCGTGACGTCACACGATGGGGCGGATTGAAAAAAAAAAGATATGGAACGCTGTTCAAGAGAGGTTGTCTCGCAGGTGCATTGCGCGGAAACATTTTTTTTCTGCAAGAACAAGCATGCATGTATTTAAAAAAGAATAGAAAGCCAGAAAACTGTAGCAGCAAAACATTTATTTACGAAGCCCAGTTTCTTTTTGTGCTGGCTTTATATTAGAAGCAATGCATGCAGTTATTTGGCCTCGAGAGTTGTGGCTTTCCTTTTTTTTGATTTATCGGCAGCGTCGAGAAGTTTGTCGTTCAGCTTCCTACAAAAGTTCTTTAGCAGAATGTTGGTGCTGCACCGCAGGATGTGTTTAAGCACTAATTCAACTGTGTGGCCATTCTCACACGTATCGAAGTCGGACTGCTCTTCACTAGCCAGCAATTGTAGCGTAATTTTCGTTACCACCTGGCGTTGTTCAGGCATCATAAGCAGTGCTGGCTCTGTAGCGAGCTGCTCTACTACAACGTAGCTATGAGCAACTGCGTTAAGTGCAAACATTGATGGATAAACTAAACCTCCTCGGTCCAGCTGCTTCACAAGACCATAATGTTCGTTTGTGGCAGAGACTGTGATCTTCTTGTCCACGGTCAACGAGTCCCTGCATTGCTCGCACTTCAACTTTTTAAGGGTCCCGTATACTGCATACCCTCCAACGTAGACGATGACTGGGACGACGTCCTGCATCTTCGTAAGAGCCTGGCTGGTAACAACAACGTTGCTGCTGGGAAGCAATGCCTCGACTTGCTTTCGGACACATTCCCAGTGCTGGTCAGGGGAAACTGTAGGCAAGGTGCTCTGCAGGCGCAGCTTGTTTTCGACTTCATATATCTGCCTGATGGAGATGTGATATTGCGCACCTGCCAGCTGCCTATACTTTCCAAACCGATCTTCAAGGCAGTCTGTCTGAATCTTCCCAAAAAGGACATATGACATTCCAAGCTCTTCGAAGCTGTACCTAGCGAGCTCAACAAGCGCATAGGTGGTGTGTTCGAGAGCAGCGTGAGTCTCCTTTGTCAGAGTACCGTTGTCAAAACCTTTGTTCTTCCACTCATCCAGCCACTTCAGAAACATGTGCAAGAAGTCAATTTTTGGATCGTTATCAATGGAAAGCACTGGTTGTTGGAAGTGATCTCTAAGCCTTTCTCCCTTCCATGGAGTTTTGACGTTTACAATTTTCCACCACTTGAGTATGATCTCGACGAATGTAGCCGTGGCCTCGAAAGAGAATAGGTTGTGCTTTGCTCCAAGAGCACGTAACGCCTCTGGTAAATAGTCATTGAAGATTTGTAAAGCAAGCTTTACGTCCTGCCTTTCAAGACTCGAAGGGTAGAGGGCTTTTCTTGACAGTCCATAGCCATATTTCAACAGCTGGTCACACTCTTTGCTGTGAAGGTCCCTGATTGTTGCAAATGACGCTGTTTGCATTCGCTCTGATTCTGGTGTGTCTCCTTGGATCTCCGGGAAGTAGAAACAAATTTGGTCATTCTTCTGATTGATCCAGTTATTTTGTATGCATTTTAGAATGTGCACTGGGTCTATAACGAAGAACAGCGGCCTTGAAGGGTCTGATGGATGTTGGTACACAATTCTGTTACACGGAGGTGATTCGAGAAGTGACATCGCTTTTCTGTTCACAGAGTTGTTGTCGCTGACGACGCACATAACCCGGTACCCAATCTTTTCCAGCCCACAAATCACGTCTTTAAGCGTCTTTTGCAGGAACTCCGCCTCTAGTCGGTGCACCGGCACGATGTGCGCAACTTCTTTGAATTTACACGTCACGCTGCGCACCATGAAAACGAGCGCACCGTTAGCAGCTTCATTTCTATTAATTGCAGCGCCGGTAATATTGCCTCCTTTGTAGTCAAAGTAAGGTTTTATATGTATTTCATCAACCATAACTGTGACAAAGCGCTGGTCATCTTTCAGGTCAGAAATTCTTGTTGTCATGTAGCTGAGGAATGTTTCACTCTGATGCTCTTGTTGAGGACTCATACCATAAGACGAGCACACTGATCTTATCGTCGTAGGATGCGGCAAGGTGATGCTTCCATGGCTACGTATGAACGCGTATGCATGGGGCGATATAGTGAAAACAATACAGCAAAACATCATGAAATCAGCAGAGTAGCGCCTGCGCTGTTTTTTCGATAGGTGCAAGGTGACTTGCTCTTTCAGAAATTGAATACAGTTGGCGTCATCTTCTGCTTGGGACGTGCAAAGCTGATCAAGCAGTAAACAAACAGCCTCGGAAATTTCGGCGACTGAGTTGGACATCAGGTCACAGTCCGACTTCTCGATGCCTTCCAGGAGTTCCACCATACCCCTTTTACTGTTAGCGATTTCGGGAACGCAGAGATTTGCACCGAGCTTTTTTACGGCCGTTTTCATAACGTGTAGTGTCACGCTCAAATCTCCTTTCACGCAAACAGAGTATTTCAACCACGGTGCTTCATCGTCGACAATGTGAATGAGAAGAAGCCTTTCATTTCTTTCGATAACATCCCAGAACTTCATCCGTTGGCTCCTTAAGTGGTTGGCAAGTTCGCTCACACTGTTGACTTTATCCTCCTCGCGTACTCTGATAAATGCCTCGTTGGATTCAGCGATGGCTTTCTGAAGGGCTGCATTCTCTATTCGCGCGCGCTTGGAGTCAGGATCTTCCCTCCTCGCGGTCTTTCTGGACAAGTAGCTCGAATGATTCGGGAACTTCGACGGTACAGCGTCTGGGCGAAGGCGCACATGAGATAGCGGCACTGTCATTACGCGGCCAGTTGCTTGATCTGTATGCGTCGCGTCTCGAATAATGTCCTCGTCCATGAAATGAAGTTCACATACCGAGAAAAAAAAATACGCTCCAATCAGCAAACCAACGGCTACAGGTCACACAAACATGCGGCTCATGAGCCACTTACACATGTACGTTTATATTCTTTCAATGAACTAACACCTAAATAAAAATACTTACCCTGGAATGTTCGGTGACCGTGAGGTTTTCCCGTGGCACAGCGCGAATACAAGCGTCCCTTAGAGCTTGATCTCTCGGGAACTTGAAGACGTGCACCTTCGTGTCCCCCGTGTAGTTTCCGCGGCATCGAGGTACACAGCATTTGCACGGCATCGCGGCGGGATTCTTTTCACAGCGAGGAAAACACGTCCGACTCAACAGCGAAGAGATGTACGACTGTACATACGCGCCGGGGAATGAGTTTCTGGAGACGCGCGATCAACGCGCACCAGCGCGATCCGGACGCGCGGATGCGTCGTGTCGCGGCGACGGGCAAAACCGCAAAACGCGCTCGCCGCCTCATGCGTCCGCCCCATCTGCTGACGTAGCGCGAGTGGAAAGGGAAAAGAACTAAGGCCTTCATATTTTTCTAGAGGGTGTTGGGTGAGCACGGTGGCGGCAAGATCTAAGAATGGCGCTACTTTTATAAATATATGGGCTTTAAGCGCGGGCGCGTCGTCGGAACACCTATCTTCTTACACCGTGCTGCTGGCACAATCAAAGCGCTGTGAGTGTCACCATCATGAGACAGTGCGGTCATCTGGCCCGTCTGGCAAGGTTCAGCTGCCATACGGACCTGCCATGGCGCTTGGCTATGCGAGAAAAGCCGTTCGCCGCAATACACAAATGATTTTTTTAACATTTCCTTTGTACTATTTTTGTGTATACGTGCTTGGTGGTTCTCTTGTTAAAATAATATGCAGTAAAATGTTACCTCAGGCGAGATCCCTTTGCCAATACTTTCGCATATTAGGCCATCCTCTGTGCCGCAGAACTTTCCGCAAAGTGTCTTGAGGTTGCACAGCAACAAAAAAGTTGTCGCAGTTTCACCTGAAAGGTGAAGCATCAATTGCGATAGCAAACTTGTAGAGAGCTATACGGAGTAATGATATTAGCTTTATCAGCTGTATAAACTTGGACATGCAGCAGCATCGGCAACACGCAGAACTGTTGTCGACGCCATCCGCGTTTTGCCCGCGTTCGCTCAAAATGCGTGCGGCGTTGGTGACTGTTGCCGGAGCCTCTGATATAAATAGGCACTGCGTGCCGCAGCTAGGGGGCGCTGCGAGCGCGCGACGGTGTTAGACGTGTGGCGTATCGGCTCCGTCGATTTTCGGCTGGAGCCACGGCTCAACTCTCTCTACCCCAACAAGACCGACGTCAATCGACGCAGCAAAGCATTCTTTACCACGAGGATACTAAATTTCACCAGGTGGGCCCACTTTTGAAGATTTTACGGCCGAAGTGCACCCGATCACGGGGGAGACGCCGTTACGGCGTTACGCCTAACGGCGTCGAACACCGACGCCCGGCGGCGTCGAAGCGGTCTCCTGAGGCAAAATGGAGGCCGCCGCGTCATTCCAGAGGGGTTACGATCCCGACGGCATGGCCTGGACGACGGTTCCAACATCGGAAGCCCAAAATTCTGCTGTTCCGAAATTTCGGCACGAATCTCTCAATGAAGCGGTCGCGCGCCGCTCGCTTCTTCAATCCAAGGCCGCCATGACATCCGGCACACCGGCCGACAAAATGCAGCCTCCTGTCTCGCGCGCTGCAGGAAGCAAAGGCAAGGCCCTTACTAACTGGAAGCCTCGCCCTTTCCCAAAACCGGGCCCGGACGACTTCGTGGTCGTGCTCAAGCCACGCGAACATGTGTCGCTGCACCAAGCATTTTCTCAAAACCGCTATGGCGCCGCTTTTACAGCCTACCTCGGGCCCGAGGTGGCAAGGTCGGTTATGGTTATGCCGTCCCGTGAACAAAACCTCATCGTCATCCACACCCCGAACCCTGCGGCGGCAGATCGGCTCCTCGGGGAATTGTCCATACAAACCGAGAGTGGGGCGATTCCGCTCCACGGATACCTTCGACAAGACGGAGGCGATGTCTGCCACGGCGTCATCGCCGTCAGCAACACGGACACCACTGAATCGCTTCGGCAGCAGGTGCAATGGAGAGCAGGCACCATCGTCGAGGTGAGGAAATTCGGCGCTTCAAACAAAGCTCGGGTCACCTTCGCCGGGAGGGAGAAACCGCGTTTTGTGCACTATGAGAACATGCTCATCACAGTGCAAAACTACTACCGGACGATCCCGGCCTGCGGCCTGTGTGGGGCCGTCGGCCATAGAGCGGATGCCTGTCCCAACACGCAGCCGAGCATATGCGGACTCTGCGGGCAAGAAGCCCCGCTTGTGGAGGGGGTGCGGGCCCCTCACGAGTGTGTTCCGCGGTGCTCGGTTTGTGGCGGTGGACATGCCACAAATTCGCGGGAGTGTGCGGCAAAATTCCGCACACAAAAGACGGCCGCCCCAAAGGGTGGGACAAATAATCAAATCGCGGCCAAGAAGAAGAGCCGTCATCTTGGCCCTCCCGGCGAGTCACGGGATGACAGCAATACCTAGAGTTACTGTGTATGCTACCAAAGGTAGCAGAGTTGCGCGTCTGATTTATGAACGCCGATCGTGCCTCCATTGGCCGAACGCCATCACGTGGGTTCCAAGCAACCGTGCACTGAGGAGAAGCTGATGCTCGGGCCAGTTTCTTGTATTTCCCGACGCCGCCGCTGCAGCGAACTGGATTGACGCAAGTTAACGCTAGCCAAGTTCAAAGCGAATCTGGTCGATCTTGGCGTTCGTTGTTACGTGCGTGTCAGCTGCGGAACAACACAACGTGCGCAGCCGATCTCACAGGTGTTCAATCGTAGTTCCATCGAAATTCCACCGTAATCAGACAAAAACAACTAATATTGCAGTAACCAAGTGATTTCTACTTCGCTGCTGGTGTAAATTTTCGGCAGTGGCGTAATCGTGTTGCTGCCAAAAACTTACGCCAGCAGCGAAGTAAAATACACTTGGTTACTGCCGTATTAGCTGTTTTTGTCTGTTTGCGCTCTGCGCCACCAGATGGCAGCACCATACAGGCCGCTCACGTTTACGGTTCCGCCAACAGGCCCCAACGGTCGGTCCGCCTGCGTTTACCCGATAGCCGGACAAGCTAAACCTCTCTAACTGACCGGGTGCACTGCTCCCAACTGCACCAATCGCTCGGAAAGCGGAAAGTTCCGAGAAGGTGCACAGCTAACGCATAAGTAAAAAAAAAAAAAACAACTAATATTATTCGCGCTCCATCTCACGCCGCGCGTTAAAAATCAGCAGTGCCTTTTTTCTTCTTGACTATTTTATCTAGTGAGCTGTTTCCATGCGCTTTGTTTGCGATTAGACGGAAAAGCGGTCCACACGCGATGGAAAAGCGCCCATGGTCGACCGACGACACGGTGGGCATATCTCCTGCAAAAACGGAGTTCGGCTTCACCACATGGGTTTGGTTGCCTGCCAGGCAAGATGGCGGACCTACGCGCAACTATGCTCCCGTAGGGAGCATATACAGTAACTCTAGCAATACCGAGAAGCCGGCGCCATCTACCGGAGGAGCCGGCAAACGAACGTCGATGCAGCCGCCACCACACGGCGACACTGGAAAACTGTCGACGGCGCCACCACGCGGCGAAGCCAGGGCCTGGGCTAACGCCGTGAAACACGGAACGCAGGTGAGCGGTACGGGCAGGACTGCCTCCTCCTCCCCTTCCTCCTCCCCCCCTGCAGCACGCAGTGCCGAGCAAACCAAAATAGCAGCTCTCGAGGGCCAAATTCAGATGCTGCTCAAGAAAATTACGCTCCTAGAATCGCAATCAAAACAGCTTACCACTCCCCCCTCTCCCCCCGCACCCGAGGCTATGGAGAGTGAGCCCGCGGCACCGAAGGCAGCACTGAGCGCGGAAGCTGCACTTGAGGCCCGTCTAGAGGCCCGCATGGACGGCCGTTTCAATGCCCTAGAAACTCAAATTTCCGCGGCCATCCCCTCCGCGATCGCCAAAATGACCGAAACATTACCCACAATTGTCGCACAGCACATCGCACAATCCTCGCGTGGCGTCCGACGAACCGGCGGTCTTATCAAAGACGTGTCTGGCCGCTATCCCAAAACGTCGCGTCGCGTCACTGACACTGAGCTAGACGACGAGGACAGCTGCTCGCTCTCCGGAATTGAGGATGCCCCCCTCCCCGCGAGTGCTGGCTCCGTAGCTGCGTCCCTACAACCGCTCTTTCACTTCAATGACCATGGCGGGCAGCCCTCAAGTTAGGCGCTCTCCCCGTATCAATTCGGCCACCCCCATCCAAATTACCCAATGGAACTGCCGGGGATTCCGCTCCCGCGTAAAGCGGGCGAACCTCCGGCTTTTCCTCTCAACATTCGCTTCACTCCCCGCGGTGGTTGCCCTCCAGGAGCCAGGGAGCGGCGCCACCCTTACAAACTATGTCACATTCCAACAGGACCCTTCTTCCTGTATATGCGTGCGCAAAAATTACACAGCCAACCAGGTTGATTTGGAGCTGAATACTGAATATTCTTATGCGATGGTCACCCTTCTTCCGCTTAAGAAACAAAACGCACCATTACATATACTCAACATCTATTGTTCTCCCAAGTTAAAAAATGTAACTTTCGCAGCCCTCTTCAGTCGTGCCCTGAAGGCTGCGGGCAGGGACCCCCTGGTGATCGTGGGCGATTTCAACGCTCACAGCACACTCTGGGGGTACGTGCGTGAAGAGAAGCGCGGGCGCAAGTTGGCGGAACTTGCGTCCACGCTGGGCCTTACTCTTCACACCGACCCTGCACATCCAACGCGGGTGGGTAACTCCGTAACTCGGGACACGTGTCCGGACCTTACCTTCACCAAAAACATTAGACACGCAGAATGGGCCAACACCGAGGAAACCCTCGGCAGTGACCACTGCATACTCAACACCACCGTCCGAACCAAACCATTGGCAAGATCCCACGCCCAAGCCCGCTTACCCGACTGGACAAAGTTCCGGCAAAACTACACTAATTCGACCCCTATCCGCGAACAAGGTTACCACGCGTGGTCACAAGAATTGGTTACACACCTTCGTTGGACGGAGACTCAAGTTCAACTATCGGAGGCTACGCCGGAGGTGGACAACCACCTCCTGCACCTCTGGGAGGCGCGGCACTGCCTCGTCCGCAGATGGCGCCGCCAAAAACACAATCGGAAGCTTAAAATTCGCATCGCCGAGCTCACCCAACGAGCGGCAGAGTACGCGGCCCAGCTCGCCGACTCGAATTGGGTGGACCGATGCAACACGGCCGCTAGACAAATGTCTAGCCGGAGCACTTGGCGTCTCTTTCGCGCCTTGATCGACCCGAGTCAAACCAGAGCCGAGACACAAAAACATCTCCAACGGGCTATCCATGGCTTCGACGGAGACACCTCAAAATTAGCATGCAAACTACGCGATCAATACCTCTGTATCCAACATGACCCCCGAGGGCCAGCGTTCTCGTATGCAGGTTCCGAGAACGCGGAGCTGGATCAACCGTTCCGGCTCCATGACCTGAAGGCGGCCCTGACTAAAATGAAGCGAGGAACGGCGCCGGGAAGAGACAAAATAACAGTGAAATTACTTGCCAATCTTCCCGACCCAGCCTACGACGCACTCCTCGCATACATAAACTCAATCTGGCTTGGTGAGGCACCCCTCCCGATCGAATGGAAGACCGCTCTGGTCACTTTCATTCCGAAAGCCGGCAAAGCCATAAACACGGACAACCTCCGCCCCATCTCCCTCACGTCTTGTGCGGGAAAGCTGATGGAGGCCATGGTGCGAGATAGGCTGTCCGAGTTTTTGGAAAACCAAAACGTATTCGCAGACACCATGTTCGGTTTCCGCCCGCACCGGTCCGCGCATGATGTCCTCCTTCAACTAGACCGCGAAATTCTAAATCCCGTCGAATACCCCCTCAATGACAAGGCAGTACTCGCCCTCGATTTGAAGGGGGCTTTCGACAATGTCACACACGACATAATACTGACGCACCTCTCCCAAACCAACTGTGGACACAACACGTTTCAGTACGTTAGGCAATTTCTCGCCGACCGGCAATCGTATATCCGGATACAAGATGAAGAGCACGGCCCCTACCAATTAGGCACGAGAGGTACCCCGCAGGGCGCGGTCCTCTCACCTCTACTATTTGATTTGGCAATGATGAAACTCCCGGCTCAGCTGGAGAATGTAGGAGGCATACAGCACGCGCTGTATGCCGACGACGTTACCATCTGGGCTAAACACGGATCGGTAGGAGACATTGAAGCCAACCTGCAGCAAGCGGCGGAGATCGTGGACGCCTACGCCCGCCGCTGTGGCCTTCAATGCTCCCCTGCCAAATCGGAATTGGTGCACATTCACCCCACGCCAAAGTGCACTACCAAAATTGAACTGTCCCTAGCAAACGGACCCATCCCAGAACACGATGAGATCAGAGTACTGGGTCTCGTTATTCATAAACACCGCCGAGTCGACACAACACTGGCCAAACTGCGCAGGGTGGGGGACCAGGTGGGCCGCATGGTCCGCCGGGTCTCCAATAAACGCGGGGGGTTACGGTGCAAAGACGCCTTGCGGCTGGCGCACGCATTCGTAACCAGTCGAGTCTTGTACTCAACTCCTTACCTCCACCTTCGCAAGTTTGATGTGAACGCCCTCGAGGTGGTTCTCCGCAAAATTTACAAGCGTGCTCTCGACCTCCCGGTCAACACGTCCAACCAGCGCCTCCTGGGCCTCGGAATGGTCAACACCTTCACGGAGCTCCGAGAAGCACACTTGATGAACCACTACACAAGACTCTCAAAGACGCCGTCGGGTCGCCGCCTTCTTGCCCGATTACACATACAACATCCAACACTAACGGAAGAGCGCGTGCGCATCCCCGAAATCTGGAGATGCGCCCTGCACGTGCGCCCTCTTCCGGCCAACATGACACGAGACGACCATAGTGGCCGGCGCCTCGCGCGGGCAGAAGCCTTGGCACGTCACTATGGGAACAAACATGGAGTATTCTACGTGGACGCCTCCGGCCCACACCATGGGGGTTGGTACACGGCCGCAGTCGTCCATCAAAAGACCGCGGTGAACGGCCTTACGTTCAAAGCACAAGACATAACACATGCGGAAGAGGTGGCCATCGCGCTCGCCGCCGCACATCAGGACTCGCGGGTGATCATCACCGACTCGCAAGGGGCCTGCAGGAACATCGAAAAGGGCTTTATACCCTATTTTGCATACCGCATACTTCAAAGCAGCGATTATCTCGGGGCCCCCGCGTCCCGCACGATAATATGGACTCCCGCGCACACGGGTCTCGAGGGCAACGAAGCAGCTGACGCCGCTGCCCGCGCGCTTACTCTCCGGGCATCGCCCTCGCCTCCCCTCGATGCGGACTCCGAACCCAATCCGGCTTTTACCTTTAAGGAAATCACCCAACATTACCAATTCGGCCACGCAATCTTTCCTAAGCCCTGTAAGGGCCTCACGAAGGCGGAGGAGCGTTTTCTCCTTCGCCTCTATACTAAAACACTGCTGTGCCCGGCAGTCCTAAAACATTTCGACCCTGCTTGCACAGGGGAGTGTCCACACTGTGGGGAAAAGTCTTCGGACATTTTCCACATGGTGTGGGCATGCCAAACCACCCCGCACCTTCCCCCTATACCCAACCCTATCCGGGAGGACTGGGAGGCGGCCCTGCTCGGCTGCTCCGACCTGGCGAGCCAGAAGGCCCTGGTCGTGCGTGCCCAAGCCGCGGCTATAGCCAATGGGCTTCTGTAATGAGGAGCCCACCTAGTACTTATAAGGAACGTCCCTTAAGGATCGGTCCACACCCTCCCTGTCAATATTTTGACCAATAAAGTTTTTCAGTCAGTCAGTCAGTGCCGCAGCTAAACGTCGCCTCCCTTCCCTCCCCCTCCCCCACGGCCTCTCGCTCATCGGAAGAAGGCGCGTTTCCTCTACATACATGGTGATTGTGAAGGAGAACAGAGATGCCTACTTCTGCAGCCGTTAAGCGAGCACGGCGCAGAACGCGCGTTTGTTCTCCGCCGTGCGTTCACT
>NC_051156.1:128127354-128267353 GCF_013339745.2 Dermacentor silvarum | reverse complement strand
AAGAAAGCGCCGTGAGTGTCACCATCATGAGACAGTGCCGTCATCTGGCCCGTCTGGCAAGGTTCAGCTGCCATACGGACCTGCATGGCGCTTGGCTATGCGAGAAAAGCCGTTCGCCGCGCTACACAAATGCTTTTTTTTAACATTTCCTTTGTACTAGTTTTGCGTATACGTGCTTGGTGGTTCTCTTGTTAAAATATTATGCAGTAAAATGTTACCTCAGGCGAGATCCCTTTGCCAATACTTTCGCATATTAGGCCATCCTCTGTGCCGCAGAACTTTCCGCAAAGTGTCTTGAGGTTGCGCAGCAACTAATAAAGCAAGTGGATTCTCCGAAATCTACGTTGCGTACAGTGTAAGATAGGAAAGGAAATGTTTATTCGTGCGCATGCCTACATTTTGATAGAAAGTATACGCGGTTTAAACGGAACCCAAAGAATTAGGAAAAGTATCTCTTGTAGACGTAGGAGGTCCTTATAGACGAAAGGCACAAATATAACGAATCCTTTATTGCAAAGTGCCGAGGAGGTTTTATTTACTGAGTAGAAAAGGGAAATACATTGCGCTGTGCTTAGAATATCGCATCGCTTCTTTTGAGAAACGTGTGTTCGGGTGCAAAGGGTTTCCCAAGAATTTTCCACAGCCCTCACGTTTAAATTGGCGCTTCTGACTTTTCACCTGCATCTCGTTCTTTGGTCCGAAGCAGTTAATGCACAGGAACAGTAACGTCAACAACACTGTAACTCTAATCATGGTAATGATTGTAATGTTCCGCGTATTGTGCCATCATTAACAGACGTAGATGATGATACTTCGTCTTGTTTTCTGCCCTGTCCTTCCTCTTTTTTCTCGTTAACAAAGTCGGTCTTCCTTATTTTATGGTCGTTACACAGGTCCCCCCTGGATCGTCAACCCTCCTGGGTTGATAAGGCACCCCGTTGCCGACCGATGCCATCACAGTAGCGTTTTGTGGTCCACTGCAGCAAATTGATTTCAAGACTCCCTTTTGGCTGGCTGTCTTCAGCGCGATATCAGGACCGGTGAAAGGATATTTTGAGCCTTGCAAACCTCCTCGAACTAGAACAAAATCTCCTGCTTTGAAGTCAGGTACCTTTGTGGAATGAGCACGGTCGTAGTTACGCTTCCTGGCGACCTTATATTTCTCGTACTCTTCTACGGATTTCTTCCGTTCTTGGAGGGTTAACACGTTTGTAAGGCCATGGAGATGATCAGCTGGAAGCCAGCTCAATTTCCCGCGGTAAGCGAAGTATGGACTGCATCCCAAATCAGTAGTATGAGAGTGGTTATGGTGATTCAACCACCTCGGCATTCTGGATAGAGTGTGATAAACCGCTTGATATCTCTTGCCGTTCTCTCGGCCAGCCCGTTGGCTTCCAGATGATAGGGTATTTCCTTGTTCAGTCCATCGTTTCAAACACTCGCTTCTGAAAGCAGGGCCGTTGTCAGCCACAATAACTTTGACACTTTTGAATATTTCACAACTGAGTACCGATATGACGCTGTTGGCATCTTCTTTTCCTGCCCTACACGCAACCATTTTTGTGAGTTCGTCGATGGCCAAAAGAAATGGTTGTGTAGTTCACACTCCCTCTCCTTTTTTCTTAAGTGCACAGTTTTAAATGGCTTGCTTGAATATTTTGTTTGGATTATTGCGCCCCCGCGAGGCTTGAATTTTTCTTTGCTGGTTTGGCATTGGTGACAAGTTCTTATAAATCCGTATATATCCTGCTTCATTGTGCTCCAGATGAATTTTTGCTTGATTTTCCAGTATGTCCTCAAGAAACCGTCGTGGCCACCAGAATCTAGAGAGTCGCGGTAAAGCTGCAAGATTCTTGCCACGCTCGTGTTAGGAATGTGCAGTCTACCATTCTGGAAAACCATATCTTCCGTGCGGCCCCAAAGAAGTTAGTTCACACTCCACTCGACATTCGGAGGTATTAGTAGCCTTGGCATTGCGTCGGCGTCAGGCAGCTTCTCTCCTGGCCTGTGAGCAACGTCGAACGCGAATTTCTGTATTTCACTGACCCACCAGGCCAGTCTTCCTTTCGGTTCAGAAAGGTTTAGTATATAGGCCAATGCTTGATTGTCAGTGAATAATTTGAAGTGTCTTCCTTCGAGGTATGTTCTGAAGTACCTAAGTCCACAGTTAGGGCATCTTTTTCAGTCGTCGGGTAATTGATCTCTGCCTTGTTGAATGTGTACTAGTAGTAACCAATGGCTTCAAGTCGTCGTTTGGCGGGCTCGTTCTCGTCCCTTTGGTATAGTACCGTGCCTGTCCCGTAATGTTATGCGTCAGTGTTTAGTTCAAACGGCTTTGTGAAATCTCGAACAGAGAGTATTGGGTCAGATGGTATTATTCTGACGAGTTCCTGATATGTTTTATCACACCCCTGTATCCACACAAATGGAATGTCCTTTTTCGTTAGCAATGTAAGAGGCTTCGTCTTTAAAGCGTAGTCCTTGATAAACGCTCTGAAATTTCCTACCAGGCCCAAGAACATGCGGAGCGAGTGTACGTCATATGGTTTTTTCAGGTGAGATATGCGTTTAACAGCTTCTTCTTTTGTGTTCTTTGCATGTACGTTGAAGAATCTCCCTAAGAAAACCACAGAAATCTTGAGGAATTAGCTTTTCTTCATCTTGATCTTGAGTCCAGGCTTCACTTAGTGCATTTAACACATTGTACAAGTGTGAGCAGTGGTCGTCACATGTTTTCGGGTAAACAATGATGTGGTCCACGTCGATGTGACAGGAGTTACTTGGGAAATCATGAAGCACGTTGTTCATCATTCATTGGAACCATGCTCCAGAATTCTTCCAACACATTGAAAGAAGTAACAAAAGCTGTGAAGTGATAGAACTCTTCTTCGAGTGGAACTTGCCAGTATCCTTTACAAAGATCGATCCGAAAAAACTAGGAGCGGCCACCTGTTTCGTCGATTATGTGATTGATTCCTGTCACGGGGTAGGGAAATAAATACGTCTGACGGCTTACGAGTCTGTAATCAGTGCACATTCTAAATGTCCCGTCGCAAACGAGGCAAACGAAGATGTAGAAGGCCGAATAATCCCAGCGTCGAGCAAACCTTGCAATTCTTGCTTCCGCCATTTCTTCTTTTCGTAGGACATGCCGTATGGTTTCTTCCGGAAAACAGTAGTGTCACTCAGCTTGAAAGGCACCATTGGAACCTTGGCCGCTGGTGGATACTGTATGACGCATATTAGTTCTGGATATTTCTTCGGCACATTTTCACTTGCAGTTACCAGCTTCGCTTTCACTGCCGCACCTGTATGTACTGTTTCATCCGAATGCTCCACTTCTACACCGCCACGCCACGATATATTTATTCTCATCCTCTTCATGTCAGGACGAGCCAAGAGAAAACTCTATGCGGCATCCTGTACAACGAGTGCTTCGACATCCACCTTGGTGCATTGCTATCCCACGCATACCTTAGCTCATCTATCAAGTATTCCAGAACTGCCATCATAGCTGCGCACGTTGCTGATGAATTTCTCTTTAGGAGAAATCACTCGGTATATTGACAATGGTGACCGACATCCCGGTGTCAACTAAGATTTGAGTTGGCCTTCCGTTGGCGGTCATTTGGGCATAGAGTAAACCTTCGGCTGACTTTTCCAAATGATCTATTTCTTTCGGCGCTGCCAGGTGAAATAGAGTGGCCTGATTTTCGCTGTCGTTCTGCTCGTGATTCCCCTTGCAGGCTGAATCTTGCAGTGGGGCATGGCCACAAGAACCATTGTAGCAAGAGCACCTCTGATCACACGTTGAGCTTGTACCTGAGGATCGGCCATTGCTGTTACTTATCTGGTTGTAGGGTGAGAACACATTGCTCTAGATATTCCTCAGAGAACGCAATAGTTGCTATAACGTCGCGTGTGGTCTAGGAAGAACTTCGCGCTGAGAAGTCTCCGTCATACCGTGAATTATTAGCGCGGCTATAGATGACTCAGATAGGCTCGCGTCGGCAAGCTGCAAGAGTCGTTGTTTTCAAAGTAGTAGTCAACAGCTGTTCCTTCTCGATGTTTGAAAGAAATAGCCTTGTCCCAACATTCAACAGAATTGTGGTTGAATGCACACACGAAACGGTTTTTCCATTCGAGCCATGGCTCCAATGCATGGCTTGGTATCCTTAAATTGAACAACTTCTTAGCGTTTCCCCTATGAAAACGACACATATTGTTGATCTGATCACAGTGATCATTCCACTGATCATGCGAGCATGCGTATTCAAAAATGTTAAGCCCGACCGATGGTCTCGATTGCGCATCGTTAAAACAAATCAGGAACAACCACTTGAACACTGACATTAAAACCCTCAACAGCTGTTCATTTTGTTGCATTTGCTGGTCCTGCGTCCGCAAAAAGTGTTGCACAATTAGGCTAACTCCTTGCTCCTTGGGTGTCACTGCGTCATGGCTACTTGATCTGTGCACCCACTGTTGAAACTCGATCGCCTGCAAGTGAACTCTAATTCAACTCTTGGAGCCCAATTCTTCAAGGGTGATGTTAGCGTTGTGAGCTAGATACGTCAAGAAGTCCGGTGTGCTGACCTGTTCTGGAAGGTCGTTGGCAACGTGTCCATCTTCCTGGCATGCCCTGGCGAGTAGATGGCCGTCTTCGCGTCGGGAGATCGTGAAAAACACCCTCGTAGTCCAAAACAGTGCAACTGAGCCAAAATTTATTGTTCCGTTTATTGTGCCATCGCTTACAGTCACAGATAATGATTCTTCGTCTTGTCTTCCCTGTCCTTCCTCTTTCTTCACGTTCACTAAGTCTGTGTTCCTTCTTTTATGGTCGTTTGAATGATCATGAACGTCTACAATATTATCTTTAACGCTATCCTCAGAGCGGAAAACTCAGGCATCAGCAAGAGTATCGTACTCCTGTGGCATTTATGAAACAGTAGCAATCGCAGTTCTCTTCCGTCTCGCGAGTGCTCTCTTTCTGCTCAGCGATCACTTCTTGCCCTTGCACTTATGGCGGAAACACTTTTGAAACACTGACACTTTAATTTCCCTCTAGTTTCAGTAACTACCTGACGGATTGTATTTTTTGATGCGAATGGGTTTCTTGGCATTGTCCCTGGCCAGTCTTTTTTTTTTTCGTTTCTCTAGCTATATAGCTCATTAGCCCATGTATAGCCATTTATATGACAGCACATATAAATCTCCACCCCCCAATGTTTATTTTCTATTTAAACGTCCAACACACATAGATAATAAGCATAATTAATGAAAAAGTACGTTTCGGAACTTTTTAAGCACCAGGGGAAACCCTAATCAGAAAACTCGAAGTCTGGTCACCCCAAGCCACTTAAGGCTACGTTTGGAATTTGTATAGACAGCTGTCGTATGTGAACCGCAGCTGCATATTTATTTTGCGTTACATCACATGTGCGACACAATTGCAGCAGGATATCTTGCTTCGCTCGCTGTCTTCTGACCTTCCTTTCAAGACTTTTGCTGGCTAGTCCAGTGTAGCTGCTTTAAGCGAATAAACTAAACATCTCACGAGGACTTTCGATGATAAGGCGATTAGCATTACCGTCGTAGCACATCCACACGTCGATGTTTTTTTTTTTCAATTTAGTAAGGCGTTGGGGGTCATCTGGGTATGGGTGTGTCCGGCTATGTCTTACGTGAGCTATGCACGTATTTACGTGTCGCATGACATTGTGCATCTTAAGTAACATATGCGCTGCTTCCTTAAATTAGACGTTACGTGTACTGCGCTCATTTCGTCCTGACTGCAGTTCGCTGCTCATATGTCTTTCCGCACTCAAAATTTTGTACAAGACTCAAAAGCGTCGTTGTATAAAGCACCTGAGAGAAAAGCTGGTAACAGACCTGTTGACACAGCCATGCCGCAGAACACGAAAAATCCAAGTGCTTTATTCCGTACACTAACTTTGAAACCCCTTTTCAAGAGTCAGATCATTTCGTTCCGCACTTATCATCTCGGCAGCCTGCAGTTATGGAATGTCGTTCTTCAAACTTCTGCTCAGCTGTGTATGACGCTTTCACCAGTCTTCAGATACGCATTGAGTCCCCTGTAATTTTTTTTCCATGTGGCAGCTGTGAACTGGAAAATAGCATAAACAGACTTTATATGGCGCTGTTTGCGCCCGCTTTCCTCGTTGAGTGGCAAAGAGTGGGTCGCCCGCTCGACGAATAGGGACAACGCTACTTCTAGCAAACGCAGATATGCTTTATATTGTCACTGAATATCGAAATATGCGCAGAAACGAAGCTTCCAGGCGAGAACAAATTAAACAGGTCAAGCTGTACATATTGTGGGGATGTCGGCCGCATGGCAGCACCGCTGCGCGCAATCATCGCCATCGGCGCTGGCTCACCCGCCCGTGCCACGCATATCGAACCTTAGGGCGGAGCGGGATCAGGGCGCTGGGCGGCAGTTGGCCTGGGGCTTTCGTCAGTAAAGTTTGTTCCTTGCTTGTCTCCCGCAGTTCGTGCCGTCTCCAAGAGCCTCAGCTGGTCACTGGCTCTGAAGCCACGGCCCTGAGCCCACAGTTGGGCGCCAATGTGGGAATGTCCATGGTTTGCTCCTATCCACTATTCACGCCAGCGTCCCCACAATATCACAAGCTTTTATTTCACAAGCTCTTTTCAAGCAATGAAACAATATTACAATCAAAAGAAGATGCAGGTAAATAATTGTAGAAATCAAAGGTGTTATGAAAAAATTACTTTTGTAGAATTATTTTTGCATATGGGTTCATGGCGGCATAACTTCAAGAAGCGCATCAACACTTAACAGAGCAAGAAAAGGAGCCGAAGAAGAAAAACTTCAGACGGAGCGCTATTGGCTAAAATCGCATGCACCGTGAGGTAGAAGATTCCTCGTACAATTAGCCTTATGCTAGCCCAAGGCAGCTAATGTACCATAAATTAGAAGCATCTAATGAGAAATGAATCTAATCTTTTTGCGATATCTTGTTAACAGGAAATATTCCAGGCGGTACTGCGATAGTTTTTTTTTTTTTTTTTTGCTGTTGTGCTGTATTTATTTATTGGCCATGTGCAGGCGCGTAGCCAGGGGGGGGGGGGGGGGGCTGATGGGGCTTCAGCCCCCCCCCCCCCCCCGAAATTTTTTCGTGCTGGCATGCACCGCCGACCAAAACTACCACCGACGCCGGCACTCATTGTGGATTTTGTCTACAATGTCCTTTTCACGCTCGAAAAGACATTTCGGCACGAACATTGCGAACTCGGGCTGGATTTCGTGACAACGCCCTTGCACCTGGAGTCACGTAACGCAAGGAGCCCCATCCGAGCACAAACTTTCAACGGCTTTTCGATAGCGAGCGGGCGCGTTGCGGCATCTCGCAGCGGCCGCGGAATATACGGAGCGCATGGATTTCAATTACGAAACTTTATGGGTATAAAGTTCTCATAAACTTTTGACACGAAAGGTGCGCTGAAATTTCCAAAGGTATGCTTTAAAAGATTTTCAATTCTAGAACTTCATGAGGTTAATGTTCTTATAAACTTGGGCCAACATGCGCGCACTGGAACGCTCGTGTCCAAGCCGTTCCATAAATGGAAGCGCGCGCTCGCAATCTCCCACACACGAAAATACTAAATATCAGCGTGACTGTCCACTAGCAGCTGATAATTTTCTCCAAACATTTTCAGGAAGCGTGCCCAATGTGATTGATCAGCTGGACCAGGGCAGGCAAAGTAAAATATGAGAAAACAGAAGAAAGTGAACGGCCTATTATTGAGGATTTTTTTTTTTTTTTTTTTTGCGGGCGACAAGGTCTGGCTCTCCGTGGCCACAGGGACAGAGGCCCTATGGATTTAAGCAATGCCCCTGCTGAAAATACAGGCATTTTCAGAGTGCTTCTTCGCATGCGAGCTGATTGTGGAGATACATATCTGAAGAACCATTTGGAAAGTTGCCCCAGTCATGCCTCGTATTTAAGCCCAGATGTACAAAACTAAATTATAGAAGGAAGGAAGGAAGCAAGAGAAAATCAGAAGGCAGGGAGGTTAACCAGCACAACGTCCGGTTGGCTACCCTACACCGAGGGAATGGGAAAAGGGAACACAAAGATGACAGGGAGAGAGAGGAGGGAAGGAAAGACGGGAAATGCGCGGTTAGTTCGCTGACGCGTTTGTTAGTGCACTAATAGTCACAGACGTTGACACAATCCCGTCGTCCTCAAGAAGCACAAAAGTGCCTTCACCGCTTTAAGGGCCGACGAGCGATGGGGGCGGTGTTCCAGCAGCACCTGCACGAAAAGCGTCCGATTGTCCAGTTTTATTAGCGCGTTAGCAAGTTGTTGTCTTTCTTGGGCATATCGTGGACAGTGGCACAGCAGGTGGTCAATAGTTTCGTTGGTGCCGCAGATCTCGCATGCTGCACTGTCAAATTAGAAATTTGTGGTGACATTATCAAAGAAAGCTTAGATTCAAAAGCAGGTTGCTTCTCCATACTTCCTGACGAAACGACGGACATCGCTGGAATCGAACATGCCTACTGTTTCTGCAAGGTACCTAAACAAGTATGCCAACGACATCAAGGGAGTGTTTTAGGTTTTAGCACCAGAATAGATGCCCATCTCTCCCTGCGACAGCAGGTTCTATGTAAATGTGTAAATACTGCTGCAGCTTCTAGTCACTATTCCAGTGACCACTGCCAGCGCAGAGTGAATATTTTTAACAAGAGTTTACTAAAAAAACTACTTGCGCTCTACAATTTCTGTGGAACGCATGGTTAGGCTGGCGCTTCTATACACCCACAGAGACGTCGACATCAACGTGACCGCTTCGCTCAACTTTCCCGCCGAGAGAAGTTTGTCCTTTAGATATCGAAGCAGCAAAAATAAATGCAAGTAAAAGCACTGTTTCTTCAGGTCCATAAGTTCTTAATTATGAAAACGTATGACCGCTCATTAGCTTTTAAAACCGCAGAAATTTTCGCCGTTTATTCTAGCAGTTAGCATCATGATCACAATTATCACGCGAATACAAAAATTACGAGGATACCAATAACCAATTTTGACCGACCTTGCTCATTGAAAGCCCGGCCCACGCGGCGTTCGCCAAAAACACTCGGATATTAGGTAGTTCAACTTACCGCATCATCTGTGACCTTCGTTTGTCCTTTTCTTTCCTTTTCAGCTACCTGCTTTTATTTCTTTTTTGAAACGAAGGAATACCCTCCTTTAATTTTGGGTGCAGAATAATTGTTGGCGTTGTGCAGGCAGTTAAATTACACATTTTCGTACTGATTTATGCATTATTCCTCTATTATTCTACCCACATGGCACTGTCGCGACCGCTGCATGGCCCAAGTACATATCACGATTTCTGCGATCATAGTTATGTTCTTGCCAGGATCATCGGTTATTCTGGGCTCAAAGTTTACTATCTGTGACTGAGCAACATGTTTATTTGTCGTATTTGACGCATTATATACACTGACGTTTGCTTAAATACGTAGATTTATTGGAGACTCATACGTATTTTTAAATATCTTACTGCGAGGTTTTGTGTATACGAGCAGTGAACTTTGTTTCCAGCGACTCTTTTTTTGCCCTTTAGCGAGTTGTATCTTCGAATTTGTATATTCCATTCTATCTTCGCATTTCTAATATATACTTTGCAGAACTCCCACTTTTTATTTGTACTCACTGCTGCGAGTATTATCTCGGTGTAATTACAATACACGACGAATTACAGCTGCTCCTGCGCAATCGATTGCAACGAGGGATAGCGTCATTGAGGTTTCTTCCTGGCCGTTGCATATGTAGAAAAATGTAAACAAGGTTCTTGAATGACAAAGATTCATCAAAATATTTGTCCTCAACTTATTCATTTCATGGCCTTTACGTTTTTCATATAAGCTGCATGCACTGCTTTGCTGGTTTCGAACTGATATTGACCCTTTTCGCTGCGATCCCGTGGGCGCTGCCATATTTGATCACGTGGTGACGCGTCCATTGCTTGCCTCAACTGCCTCCGTTGCCTACTTGTTTACAATGGAAGTGTATATCGCCGGCGCGGCTTAGAAAACGTCTGTTTTCGGAGATATCGTAGACGGTGACTAGGTGGACGACACGAAGCTTTGATCACAGCTTCAGAGAACATGCAAAAGCGCTTTCGGAGCTGATTGAGCTATGTCCAAACTGCGCAGGCAGTTTATATGGTGCTTCTTCTAAAAGCGGGGCTAAATATGCATTCTAAGATTTGCGATTATGAATTCAGTCAGGATTGGTGTGTTTTGCTCTTTGTTCTTTATTCGGCAAATATTTTGAAGCAGTGGCTTGTCAGTTTCTGACTCAGTGAAGTTCCTCGGTGCGGCCATTATCTGATTATTTTCTGCCTAATCGCTCGCGGGTGTGCTCAGTTCCGAATCCGATAGATTTGTTCTTGCTGCGCACAAGGCTTGAAACGTAGCTGTTTTGTACATTGTAATACCTTGTAGCAAATATATATTACAGCTAGTAACTTGCTTACTCTTGTGGACCGTCACGAAACATTCAGCTTCGACCATTGGTGCGCCATAGGTGTAGTCCGTCATTTATTGTGTGTATACAGTGCGCATATATTCAAGTGTGCATCCATTCACTTATTCTTGATACGTCGGCGATAGAGTGGGTGTAAGTTTTCCTGCCATTTGGACAGATGTGTATAGATAACGTGCGCGAAACTTACTATGACAGGAAGCGATGCTACTCCCTTTGTCATTGTTTAACGAGTGGTACTCACTGTTGCCGACGTTCTGGGGATGAAGCCCTTTCTTTGAAGGTTAGCGATACAAGGCTGGCGGATGAGCAAATTTCTGTATCCTCTAGGAAAGCCGTACATCACGAAGTGCCGGTAACACGTTCGGACAGTTGCAGCAGCGGTCCGCGAACTTCGCCACACAGATTCATTCTGTTCCTTAACATGCCAGTCACTATTTTTGCAGCCAACTACTGCACACGTCTTCAATCCACATTATTCAATCTAGCATGATAGAAGCACAGTGTGTTAGCGAAAACTCAGTTGCATTTCCGACAGCTGATCGCACAGAAGCAAGGTAGAATCGGTAATGGTTTCGTATTCGTGCGCGGTCGCTGAGGAGAGGTATGGCGCGCCGCCGTGAGCGCCATCTCGTTTCTCTAAAACAAACTGCTCCGCGAAAAGGGTCAATAGTTCTAAAGTTCATGTGATGCTTTCTTTACTTATTAATGAGACAAAAAAAAAATACGGAAGCATTGATATCAGTTATTTCTGCCACAATTTTTGGGGCATACGAATGTATTCTGTTATGAAAACATACATATTTTAATGGACAGTGCATAGCGTTCAATAATTCGTTTGCAGCATCTAATATACAATGAAATTGGCATTGCAGTTATTATTCATGCATTTGATCCCTCGACAAATTCTATAAGGAGGAGGCCGCGCTGCAACCTGAGCCCCCCCCCCCCGAACAAAATTTCTGGCTACGCCACTGGCCATGTGTCTCCAGTGTAGACGATATAAACGTTCCACCACCTAAGTGAATTGTTGGCACAGTTTAAATTCTTCGAATACTGTGGTTTTGTGTAAAAAAGCGTAGGGGGGGACTCATGAAAAGTTTACTATTTGGCATAATTTAACGTGCCCCTAAATTCAGCTACGCGAGCGGTTTCACTTTTCGCCACTATCGAAATGCGGCTGCCACTGCGGTTTCGCGATCAACCCCGCGACCTCGAGCTCAAAAGTGCAAGTGAATAGCTAGGAAGCAACCACGGCGGGTAATTGTTGGGACTCGGAAACGCTGTAAAACTAGTCGCGAGCGGGAAGTTGTATGACAAGGCTTGCGATGTCAAGCGAATCACGCGAGCAAAAATGTCAGCGCATCGAAATTTTGTCCAGGTGAAGAGCAAGCACCAGCAGCGAACAGCCGCCGCAAAACACCAGCTGGCAGGTGAGCACCGACAGATGCGAGCTGTTCGCAAGGAATTATAAATCTGTGGCATGAAATTACTAACCAAATAGTTGCGCCCATAGAATGGACGCGAAACCCAAGAAGCGACTTCTTCTGGCTCGTAACGAAACGTACTCCATCGCCGATGCTCGCTGTCCACTGTGTGTGACGGGCTAGTCTAGCGTGTACCGTCATCATCATAATCATCACCATCATCATCACAAGCCCATATTTATGTCCTCTGCAGGACGAAGGCCTCTCCCTGCAGGTCTCAATTACCCCTGTCTTGCGCTAGCTGATTCCAAATTGGGCCTGAAAATTTCCTAACTACATCACCCCATCTAGTTTTCTGCCGTCCTCGACTGCGCTTCCCTTCTCTTGGCACCCATCCTGTAACTCTAATGGTAACTCTAGCGTGTATACTACTTGCTATTGATGATCATGGTACGCATTTAAACTTCACCACACCGCTACGGTCCATCTGCCAATACATGGTTGCACTGGTATGAGGCAGGCATTTGCCTATATGGATGCTACGCGTTTTTTGGGAGAAAATTGTGCAATTTAAAAGTAAAGCCAAATCTGTAAGAAAATGCGAAAAACAAGATAATTAGAACAAGATGAAGTGAAATTATAGCAACGCTTTATTCCACCGTTTTTACGATAAACGTTACTCTTTCCCTTGCCCTTCTCCCAGTGAAAGGTAGCAAACACAGTAAACTATATACTTCCGTTGAGCTCCCTACCTCACCCATGTCATTTATATCCCTGTTTCTCTCTCTGCTTCCTTGGAGAGCAGATATGAATAGTGCCTACTTCAGCCTGTCCCATAGGTTCTTGCCATAAGCAGCAAATGGCCCCAAGATCTCCTCGTAATAGGGAAGCGCACTCTTCACACGCTCGTAGTAGGCTGCCAGCTTGGGGTATTTCGCCTTCTCGATACAAGGAAACTGCAAGAGAAAAATGGCATCGATTGTCATAAGATCAGGGAGAGTCCCTTGACTGGCGCAGAACTAGGTATTGATAACTGAGTTTATAAAACCGTTAGGTTTGGTGTCGGCATATAAGTCCAATCAGCATATAAATTTTCAATGCCGTAAATTCTTTCTTCGTAGGCGTTAACATTAGGTTTGTATTTTTTAAAGTATTTGGTACACTTAAAGGTAGAATGCATTCTGTATGCATGCTCACAAGTGTTTCGAGCACAATAACTAGGACCTCTTGCCGGAAACTATTATACCGTGTTCTGTTGCCGCCCTTCTGCGAGAAAGGCCTTGCAATGTGTTCCTACTTCATAACTATAACTACACACGGCGCTGGCAGTTTTTTTTTTTTTTGCCACTACATCAGACCCGTGCAATTATATTGTTGATTTTACTGAACATAAAGCCTCTACCTCGTGACTTTCATGAATCTTATTTCTACCAAGTCGTTCCTTTCTTTTCTTTGATCATTTAATGAGTCCCGTGGTTTTTCCCGCTTTCTCGGTTTAGAATCCAGCTGGTATTTTTCTTGTTCATAAATTTCTACCTTTTAGCCTTGTTGTCGTGATATTCAGGGCTGCATATTATCATGCTCTCTGAGCTCTTTATAAGGGCCTGTGCTGCAATGGACAGCTTGAATTTTTCTCTATAGTGTCCTGCCCCTAGATTTCCCATCCACCTCTGAAATTGTCTTCGTTGATGTCTCATTGAATACCTTTACGTTGTGGCTAGGCTCGTCACTGGCACAAGAAGCGATTCGTGCACTAGTACACTGCTTGAAGTGCACCAGTTTAAGAGACCTCTTATAATTTCCCTGTGCATCATTCCACGTGCACTCAGTACTCCCTCTCTCCCTCTTTTCCTGTTTCTATTGCCCCTTTCCCTTACCCGCAGTGTAGGGTAGGAAACCGGACGCTCGTCTGGTTGAAGTCCCTGCCTTCCCTCTCCTTGCTCTCTCTCTCTCATTATTACGTTCATAGTAGGATGCTTTAACTCGGGGGCTGCTATATAAATGCCTGGGGAAAAAAAAGAGATTTTCGCGGCAACCATCGCAACAAGTATATGAGGTTTGTTCCACAAAAAATAGTTTTGTGACGGTTGTAAACACATTTTTTTTATTTAGGTCATGAATTTTTTCATAAAAATTGTTCAAAATTGCAAAATCTTAACAAACGAAACTGTGAAGTTTACAACTTCGTACCTCAGCAATTAAAAATGCTGTCACATTTCTTAAACTGTACCTAAAATTGCTTCTAAAGGGGACACAATTGGTGTATCATACCCCGCTCTAATAAGCGCCGCAAACTTGTAAGACTTCTATAAAATCCTTGTATACTTTGTAACACTTCGCATAAGCTATAAATTTATATATTAGATTTGTCCACGTTATATGTTCTTATACATGTAGTCTACAGAACTGCAATAAATGTTTATGGTGCACAGTCATGGGTCTGTAAACTTCGTGCTCCTACTGTTTTTTTAGCTTGCCAAATGTAGACGTTTGTGTAACACCGTTTTGAGGCTTCTATAAAAAAATATATCTCATACGGTCACTAGAATTTACGCTGCTCTCTCAAATGCAAGAATGTTTGTGCGAATTGGTCTAGCGGTTGTCTTATAAAACTGTTTCTGTTTTTTACATGTATTGGAATAGGTTGTATTGGAGTCAAAGGCGAGTTAAACCTTTTTCTTAAACCTCATATTCGTTCGGTATCGACTGCGCACAAACCCCGTGTGCCTTCATATTGCTACCAGATGGACTCTTCCTGAATTTTCTCCCTTCTCTCTTCAAACTGAGAAGAGATCTATGAAATATTAACCTGTAATGATCTAGCGAAAACACAGGGAACGCGGGAGATGGAAATTCAAGACGATGAGCAACATGAGAACAAGGTGAGAGCAGGAGCCAATGTTTCGGCAAGTGGACTGGCCTTCTTCAAGGCGACATATTTAACCTGTTATGGGTGGTTCTGAATCGACGCAACAGTATCGGTGGCCTCTGATTTACAGATGTAAATCTCCAAGTCAGCGTTTTTTCTTGTTGCATACGGCGGAAATCATTTCCGGAGCCGGAAACACATCATAGACGTGAGGTTTTGGTCACCACCTAGCATAATGCACATGCTAACGAAAGCTTGGACCCGCATGGCTTCGTTTTCGTAGGCTGCAATGCTACCTGCAGTGGCCTTCGGGTGCTAAAATAAAGATGGTGTCCAAAACTTGCCGGTATTCACGTGTTTACAGCTCCTGCAATAGCTTCCGTTACATACAGCCCTCAAAATCATAAGCTTTGGAATCTGTTTCTGTTAAACAGAAAAAGCGGTCGCTTGGGGCTAGATTTGTACACAACGTACTGCCCACTGTTGCGTCCGAAATTTGTGCACAGATGCGTTGACCGCCGGAGTCTGCGTGGTTCAAAAAGAACCCACAAATGGCTGAGCGCGGATACTGAGCGATATTCATGTGGTTCATGGGGCCACCTTTGAGCTTAAGATTTGCAGTGTGGCGTGGTGGTGGCCCAAGCTGTGCTTCTCTTCGCCATTTGGAGATACTGAAGCCGAGGTGGTGCCCTCAAGACAACACAACGACGGTGCAAAAATGAATGGACACAGTAAACCAATATTCCACGTTAATATTTATATATTTTCAAATAATGCAGAGCGGAGTCTAATATAGTGCATGGACTGTTTAATAAAGACAAATACTGGAGCTCTGAAATCGTTTTTTCAACAATTTATGAACGGCATCGGCACCAAGTGCCTATTTATATCAGAGGCTCCAGCAACAGTCACCAACGCCGCACGCATTTTGAGCTAACGCGGGCAAAACGCCGATGGCGTCGACAACAGTTCTGCGTGTTGTTGCTACCAAAGCCGCTCACCTTACTTCGTATGACATTGCTGTGTTGCTATCGCATTCATTGCTTCGCCCTTAGGGCGAAACTGTGACATTTTTCTCCAATTTATGAAGAGCAATTTTCTGAAACGCAATGTCATTTTTTTATCTTTCCCCGAAGCAGTGCAACAATGCACTGACGCGTTTTAGGGTCCAGAGGCTGCACTCTTACTCATTTATGTAGCTCACTGTAAAAAGGGACATTGCTTTGACATTAAACAAGACATAATTAAGACATTGGAGGTTATCTTGAAGTTAGTGTAAAAAGACGACTTGACTCACGTTATCAAAGCTTCTTGGAAACGACACGGCACGTGCCTTTCACTTACTGGGGAGCGTATAAAAAGAGATAAAGGTGCCGATGAATCATTTTCATATTGCAGATTTCAGAGCATCAGCCTCAGTCCTTATTGAACAACTCACGTAGAATGAAAACCTTCCTCGGAATTTATAAACATTTCAGCAGGCGAAAACGACCGGATACGACCAGGAAAGCGTTCCAGCGCTCTATTTTCATGCACAAAGATAGTTTTTAAACATTTCAGTGTGGTTATCAAAAGGACATATGTTCAATGCTTGATAGTGTCATGTGGGAGTCTAGTGGTGGTGGCGTAGTTGCCGAGTAGAAACAATTGTAAGAGTTAATCCGAGAATTCAAAAACGCATTAAGATATGCTCAACGCGTAGGCGATTCGTGAGAGTGACAAGCCCTAGATTAAAAAAAATGTCACGCCTGCGCGGCACACGCAGCACAGTCACAGTGTAAGCTAGACGAGCGTTTCGACAGTACTACCTAGTAATTTGAGTGAATGCGTCAGGAACGCGCTTGGGACGCCGTCGCGCGTGCAAGCCGACGCGTTCCATCGCCGATGGCTAGCGCCGTTCGGCTCAGCCAAGCAGCCGACCATGCAATTACGGCTGCACATTCGCTCCCAGTGCACCGCGCCCAATCTAGCGCAATCAGCGTGATCCCGAGCGTCCGTCGGTATGTTAGCGCCATCTAGTTAAGGCAGCAGGAAAATTTACAGTGTCTGAAAGGTTGCGTTTGCTGGCGCCTTAACTAAATGGAGGCACCATACCGGCGGAGGCTTGGGACCGCGTTGTTTGCGTTCCGCGTCTGAATCGCATCTCGTCGTCTGCGCCTGCGCGCGTGCCTAGGGCACGTTTATAGGCGCGTTTCCTGCTCTAGGATAGCAAGCGCTTCACCGTTTCTTGTGCTGAAAACCTGAAACGATTGAACACGTGTTCGTGGAATGCTGGGATGGCGTGTTCTTCTGGGATGTCCTGCAATGGACCTTAAAGAAGTATTTTCTTTGGATGCACAGGGAATAAGGTACATAATGGTTGATAACGAGGATGGTTTTCCATATGATAATACTATGTTAATGGCTCTGCATAGTATTTGGACCTCACGCATGGCTGCTCGCCATGCAGACGTTGATGCTCGCCCTGCAATAGAGTACTTTCGCGAGTCTCTCATTTCATTTCTTGAAATGGAAAAAGTGAAACAGTGTGTACCCGATTGGGTGCCCCGTATGGAATGCTTGTTACACATGAAACAGTTCTAAAATTATGAATTTGTCACTACGTGGATGACTGTTATAACAATGCAATAAAGAAAAAAAAAGAGCTTGCGTGGCTCAGTGGTCGAGTATCCGCCTCCCACGCAGCGGGCCTCCGTTCGATCCCGGCGGAGAGCGGGTACTCTTTTTTGCATGTGATAGCGGCTACGGGGCGGCGGCGGCGGCATCATCGCGACCAGAAACGGCTATTGGAATGAGCCCATAACAGCTCACGCTGTAAAAAAGATGCCGACTATGTCAGAAATTCTGCTCCCAACAACGATAAGACAAGCGTATGGATTTCTCCCAGACATTCTATTTTGTCTATATCATACTTTTTTGCGTTCTACATTTCATACATTCGAGCCATACAGCCAAGAACCGAACGAATGAGGGTTTCATAGGTCAGGAGCCTAATGTAAGGAGGGGCGGACGTAAGGTACGTTTGACATAACTGCTGTCGTAAAACAAGTTGACAGCATCATCACTTGGCTACGTTTACCTCGAGATCGACGGTGACGTGACATATTAGGCAGAGATCAGCAGCAGTGAGCTTGTCACCCACTGCGAACTTGCTGTCTCCGATGAGGTTCTCAAGGTTCTTGAGTACGTTTTCTTCGAAGGCTTTCACCTCCTCTGCGCTTGGTTTGGTACCCGTTGAGTATCGGGGTCTCTGCGTAGAAGGTGGAAGAATACATTAGTACAATGTATTTACGTACTAATCAAAACTACCGTTGTATGTTTTCATTTATTTTACTGCACCTTACAGGGCCAGAAGGGCATTGCCTAAGGGTAATTTACAGAAATTGAATTACTGAAAATACCTAAACTGTACAACATCTATATTTGCAATAAATGAAGTGGGGATGAAAAACGCGGAAGAAAAGCGTACTGTGAACTATAAACCGGAATCCCTGGAAGACAGGCAATGAAAATGAGTTACTTCTTAATAGATGTCTCACATTTTTTGAGAGTAGAACTGTTAGGAGTCCAAAAAATGACAATAACGCTTTCAAGTGCCACACGAATTACTACAAAAAGTGCAAAACATTCAATTATAAGAGAAAGAGAGAGTCAATGCAAGGCAGGAACCGAGTGTTATTATACAAAAATGAACAACTAAGGAAAGTTGATGGACGAAAATTTTCACACCGTAACGCAATTTTACATGGTGCTTTCGAAAGATGCGTGTCCCGAAGACATCGGCATTTATCATGGTCGGCCGATCGTTAAAGCGGCTCTGGTACATTTGATAGAATAAACCATATGAAGACAGTTCGAGGTGAAATCCAATCGCATGCAACCTTGCGCACACTACTTTTATCACCTTCCCTTTTTGTTTTACAATTAGCGTAGCGGGCGGCTTTAAGCACCTAATCTTCAATGTCATTGACCAGCTCCATCAACCTGCTTATATCGACTGCAGAACAAACATGTTTCTTAGTGATTTTTACTACCACTGACTTCCATCCTTTATCTTTACAGCGGAAGTACGAGTGATATAAGGTTCACAAGTATACAAGCAGAAAACAGAATGTTGTCTACTGCGTATTTCACCAAACTTCTGCTAAACATTAAAGAAAAGATGTGAGCTACACCAACGCAATTATCGCAGTTCTTTTGATGAAATCAGAATATTTTTCGCAATAAACCTCATTTCATAACAGCAAAGATGTAGCTAGCTGTGCCTTTCTAGCTATTGGCGTACACGCAAAACGTTCAATACAATATTGGGGAGGTTGTTCGGAAACATCGCGACGATTTCATTCAATCAAGATGTTTTTATGTGTTTTACTTTTCCGAGCATCAACGAAGGCGCGCAGAGCCTTAAAAACCGCATGTGACAAGTTGTTTGCTAGCAGCGTCATCAGCGCTTTCAGACATGCTTCGAACGAATTACAATGGTGATGGCGTCTACTTTTATAACGTTTCCTTCTACAGAGATCTTTCGACGAAACATTGTAATAAAGAGATATCGACAGCTCTTAAAACTCTGCAATCGTTTTCCTGTGGACAGATTGGGTAAAGGCTGATCAAATTTCGGCGGGGGACGGCAATACCGATTATTCGACGATATCGGCCATCACCTCGTGGTAATCATTTTCGATTGCGACATATTCCAACGTTTGACCTGCATGAAACGCCTTCTTCATTCATCCATAAGGACACAAATCTACGACTTCTTGTAGCTTTCTTCATGGAAAAAATGGGCCGATGCCCACAACTTTCTGTTTTTGCGTTATTAGGATTACTTTAAAAGTTGCTTAAAACTTGTTGACTGATCTCTGATGCTTATCAATTGCGGCGAGTAGCTTGATCAGCTCAAAAGGGGTATAGAACAGCATTGAACTGGTTGTATACAATCGGTTATATTGAATTTTTGTATAAGTTTGGCACAAGTTAACTGAAACATTTTACGTGTAAAGACACTCGCGTGCGCACCCGGTCTACGTACACCGAGTGACACAAATACACACCCATCATACACCCATCACACACACACACACATACACCGGCAACTAACACGCGCAAAAAACACTATAGTTTCTACGGCATTAGGGGCGCGATAATGTAAAGCTATTCCAAACTTCTCTATTCCAATTCTGCAATCAGCCCTCAACGATTGGTCAAAAAATTACGGGCCACCCCTACTTCGTATGTCTGTCACGCGAAATCACGAAAACCGTGAAAACGCCCCATCTGATATGACGTGTGCACAATGATTATGCATGATTAGACCGAACGAAAGAAAAATAACTGTGTCTGATTCGACGCCTTTTTCGCCATCAGCCCTGTGCTATTGGTCCAACGTTTTCTGGCTGCGCCCACTTCGCTTGCCTGTCAAACGACGTCACAAAACCGCGAAAACTCTCCGCGTCAAAGTGACGTGTACGCGATAAAAACGCAGTAGTAGGCCGAACAAAATTGAATTTTTTTATGAATGGCTACTGGCTACTTGGAGCTGCCGGGGAGCATGGATTTATTTGCGTATAATAAAACTTTTTGTTGCGTGGCGGTATGTCACAAAAGAGCGCGTAATCCAAGCGCGCGCAGCGTGTCACGCAAGCGAGCGAAAGAACACGCCGACCCCGCGGCAACTTCTACAGAGGGGGAGAGCGCATACGCCTCAAACAGCAACGCGAACAACGGCGCCTAGACGTATAGAAGAGCATCGACGAAGCGACGTTAACAGGAGAGAGAGAGAGAGAGCACACGCGGTCGCCGAGACACCTTCTATCCCGGCGAGTCGAGATAGATTACTACAGTGTGAGCGTGCGCCAACGGGATGAGTCATAACCTCCCCTCCCCCTTCAGAACGCTCCGACGGCGGCGGTCGAAGGTACGAGAAATGACTAGAAGATTCCCAGGCTTTGGCCATGCTACGAGATCACGACTCCGATAGGAAAGTTCGAGAACGGTTGTGACGGCTATATAACCACCGTGCGAGAATCAGAAGGGAGTTCAGTTGAGTCCGCACCGGTGAAGTGATGTAACGTGAAGACCGAGCGTCTGCGGAAGAAGGGGATTCCCCGGCAAGCTAGTCGACGAGTTCATCGAGCGTCTGCATTTCCGGAAGAAGTTCCTTCTTCGAGATTTGCCCCGAGCTACGCCGAGATCGTCTGACAAGACCAGCACGGGTGAATACGATTAGACACTTAGTGTTCCTATTCTACGCCGAGATCGTCTGACAGGACCAACACGGGTGAATACGATTGGACACTTAGGGTTCCTATTCATTTTGTAATTTACGTGTTGGACTCTTAGTGCTTGTCGTGAATTATTTTTTGTGTTTGTTAATACCTATCTGATTTGTATTGTGTTGTGTCTAGCCTAAGTGTGCAAGTTTGTGTGTAACTGCCATGTGTGAAGTAATATATTTTGTTGTGCTTTGACAACTCTGGGCTCTGACTCGGTCTTTGGACAGCAACCGGCGTTCGCTGGCGCACCAGAGGGCCGTTCTTAATTGTCCTTGCTTTCGTGGGATTATTTTCGGAAGCATATAAGTCGGCGTTTGAATTTGGTCCGGCGTCTGCGCCTCGTTAACGGGGTCGGTGACACGGTATAACGCTATGAAGGCCATTCGGCACGTATACGACATCGCTCTGCCAACTCTTCTTTGCTGAGGATCCGTTCTGGCGGCAATTTTAACCTTCCATTGCACGCCGCCGCGATTTCAGACCACGCAGCGCAAGCTAAGTAAGCGCAAGCGAACGAATAACAGACGCTGGCACAACCCTCTTTATCCGGTTGTCCACTTTTACTGTGCTCGCTCGGGCCCATCGAAACCCTCGACCCTCGCCCCTTGAGCGAGCCTCTTGCCAGCGAATTCGATAAGAAAAGCTGCTCAACGTAGGCACTGCTATTCGCGTTGAAAGAAAAAAAAGTGGCCTCCTATAAAGGAGGAGCGCGTTTGATTTTCAAACAACCGTGCGGGTTACCGCCGGATTCTTGCGTCGGCGTTTACGTAAATTTGACGTCAGGAGATTGGAATAAAAAGATATTGGAATAGATTTACTTTATAGGGCCCTGTAGATTCGCAGTAAGCCCTCAATAGATGGACGTTCATTTTATCAACCCAATTTAGCTCATGAAGATATTCTGTATACCGAAATTCCGGGCAAGGTACCAACAAGTGTAGATTATTGCTGTATTGTAAAAAGCGAATACTCACGATAAAGTTCCCTAGCTGGGGGTGTAAGAGGCTGCTGGCTGCTGCCAGCACCTGGTCGATGCGAGTGCGCGTCTTGATGCAGGCGGGGTACAAGTCTGACTCAGGGGAGTACTTCCGTAGCAGGTAGTAGGCGATGGCATTGCTGAACAGATCGAGCGAAATGCACTAATCTGAATTAATCCACACACGACCTCTATCCCCCCTTCATTCCCTGTCATTCCCGTTTTGCCCCCTGCCCCAGCTTTACAGCGCATAAGGTCGAGGCCGACCTCTCTGCCTTTTTGCAAATAAAATTCCTCTTCCTTCACCTGCTGCAATTAAACATTTGCCAGCGATAAGGACTTGGGCTGAGAAGGAAGGAGAACACAGCGCTTATGCTGGGCACGTGCGCTAGGCTTCACTTTCTTGCTCAGCTCCCATCCTCTTACTTTCTAGCGTCAGTGTGTCGGGTATTGGAAATTTTCACCCTGTGCAAAGTAAACTGGACCCGTTACGTGGCTTACGGACTACCGTATTGTCTACCGCCATTTTCTAAGCAGTTATTATGTATCAACGTCGCAACATTGTTTGCGTACGCGTGCCCCCAACCGTATACTCCTTCCTTGCTTCAATCTGCTTTTTTGGTGGAAGAGTGCAGTCTTTGCTGTCTTTGCGTATACTTTACATACTCCAGCTTACAAATTGAAATTCGACGAACTCCCTATGCTGAACGCGACGGGAAAGTCATTGTGGAACCGAATAACGGTTCAAAAGCAGCCTACGGCTGAGAATGACCAGATTTGTACTATATTTAGCCGCAGCATCTTACGTTGTTACTCACGCTAAAGTCATCATTACCAACCTGTTAAGTCGTTATGACAAACTTACGCAGCCATAGTGCATCATAATCACACACAGATGAACATTTCTGCAGGCTGCGCCTCTAGGCTCTCTGTCGCCCGAACATTTACAACCTGATCTTTTCACACGAACGAGGCACACGACACGCAGACAAAGCAGCCTTTAGAACACAACCACGAAAACCCAATCAGAATGTTTCGATTGAAGCAGGTAGCGGCGATGCCCGACTGATTGGAACTGGCGGGGGCTTATAGCGGCTATGGTGCTACGCTCCTAAGCACGAGAGGCCACATTTCGATGGGGGCGAAATGCAAAAACGCGCATGTCCCATGCGTTGGGGGCACGTTAGAGATCCCTCGTGGTCAAATTCAATCCGGAGCCCCCACAACGGCGTGCCTAATGATCAAATCGTGGTTTGGCACGTAAAACCCCAGAATTCAATTCATTTCAACTGGCGGATAGTCGAGTACAATTTATAGCGACTGTACTGGCACGCGTGCTGTGCACCGTGCCTTTACAAAACACAGAGTGAAGCACGTGAGCGGAGCATGAAGGAACTTCCAGGGAACCCAAGTGCTTGGTAGATTTAGCCATATCTGGTAATTCCTTATAGTCTGCTCGTACAGCGCGAAGCGCTCGTCGGTGCAGACAAGCGCTCGTTTTTGTCTTTTGCCGTCCAGAACACAGATCTAGACAGCTTCGCGTCGAAGTAATCACGCAGTATTACTTTTCTGAGATTTAGCTATGATGGCAGGCCAAATTTCAAATTTTTATGGAGCCATATGGTCATCTGATTTCGAGCCTTTGGTGGACTTACTGTAGGCGCATAGGGTTAACGGAGACAGAATCTATAGCAAGCAGAACGATCGTTGACTCATACCTCTCGTAGACAATGAAGCCATCGTCGTCAATCGCAGGTACCTTGTGGAAAGGGTTGATCTGAGAAAGAAGAAATGTTACGATGCCTTATCTCAAGCAAAGGAAGGCAGTGCTGTGTGAGTTCAGCAAAATAAAAACAATGCGATGCTTTCAGTAAAGAGAAATAATCATAATGCGGCCATCCTAGATATGCCTCATTAGTGTTCGTACTATCATAAAACATTTTTTTACGGAATGACGTTTCGCTCTAGAACTGCCTGCATTAGATGTGCTCTCAAGCAACCTTATCTAGCTCGCTGCATAATTTATTTACCGTTGCTCATGCTGCGTCAAGTTGAATGAAAGCCGTAGCTGAACGAACTTGTCGAGAATGTATAAAAACAAAAAGAAAACCAAGTTAAAAATTATGAAACATTGGTGACCTATTTATCCTGCCGTGTACCTTCGGCGTTCTAAAACGGTCCCGCCGATGAATATTTAGCGCAAAGGCGGGGAAGAACGGAATTCGGTTTCTTTGTCTATTCGCAAAAAAAAAAGCCTAACGTTGCGGTGCAGCGTCTGTATGATCAACACCACTATAAAATTTATGAAAAGGGACAATTGCCTATTTATCAACATAATATTCAGTGTTCAGAGGAATATTCTGAACACTGTTCATTCCTTTTGAGCGAGGTGTGGTATTGTGGAAGAGCGACTGTAAGCGGAAAGCACCGAAGCAATAACATTGCAGCGGCGATGCAACGGGCTTTGGCCTATTTTCATGTGTACACGTTGTCCGCATTTCTAGTCCATAATAAATACATCAAGCTGAGCGGCGTGCACCTTGAAGCTAGGCAGTTTGTCCTTATGCGGCAGCTTCAGACAAATCGCATGCATGAATCAGGAGCTATGCGCATATAAACGAGTATCGTTGCCGGTGCTTTTTCAACGAGCAACTGGTGCTTTAACTGGGGTTTCCAACCGTCCCATATTTAGTAGGACAGTCCCGATTTTTGACAAGATGTCCCGAATTCTAACTTGATCTGGTCGGGGTGGCCTAATGTCCCGATTTCAGCTTTTCTTTCCCTGTGGATGACAATGAGTAAAGGAAACAGCCTTTTTTATAATTTATGACAGGTCGGTTAAACATTCTTGCTCTTTGTTGGTGATGTTTTAGTACGGTTTTAGTTCTTTTGTTGCTCCTAACCTTTCACAGTATCTGTAATCGTAGCCGTGTTGCCTTGTGAACTGATTCACCTTTCGTATTCTAAATCTCCACATAGCAGGCCTGAAAAAAATTCTGATACTTTGTTGCAGGTAAACTGTCGGCTTCCATCGCTGACAGGGTCGGTCAACGCCAGCGCAACCCACTCATTCCGACTTCGTCCTCTCGAATGTTGGCAACCCTAGCTTCACCTGTTTTACTGGTGGTTGCACTTCGACCTTCTTCTGCTTGAACTAAACGTAAATTGTCTCGAGCAGCCAGTCGCGCGTCAATGTTGCGTGTATTCGCGGGCTTCTTTCACGTACGGAAACACTTTAATGTAGCACGTCTTCAGCAACAGAAAGCTGTATCGGTAGTTTTTCATGTTGCTCTACAATTTTCCCATTGCCACTTTACATCTAGTTATAATAATTTACAAGTTGAATAATTAAATATTTAACACTAACTCGCTAATAAAGCTGAATGCAAAAAAAATCATCTGAGCATTTCCAAGCGATCGCAAAAAACATTATCTTGGTTCTGTCCAGCTACGTAGCATTTGTGTATGTTTAAAGTTTGGCTCCATTTAAGTGAAACACCCTGTACACCAACCTTGAGGAACTCTTCAGCGCGCTGTTCTTGTTTGTTGAAATCGAGCTTCTTGAGGTTCAGCTCGACGCCGATATGTTTGGCCAAGCAGCGGATGAAACCACATGGTGCACTGCCGACTATGTGGTACAGCACGACAGGCATGGTTATCGCCGGCGACGAAGGAGCAGCTTTTTTGCGGCAGCTTACGGAGAACGAAGGATCGCAAGTGAGCGATGGCTCGTTTCGTGTCAGGCGAAAAGTAGTAGTGGAGAGAAGGGTGGAAGAAGAGCGTCATTGAGCCCACGTGCCGCAACGGCAGGTATGGCGCCGCAGCGTCACAGTAGTGGAGGTATATAGAGGACCGCGGCAAAATAAAAAAAAAACGGATGCGCCACAGCGGAAAGCTAGCAAGGGTCATTGTACGCCGTCCTTGCCGTTAAAATGACGACAAAGGGGGGCATATATTTAGGTCTCCGCAGTGCTAGCGATCGGACTTCTATTCACTGAAAACGTTTTGATTATTTATTTGTAAGCTATCCTTGAGCACTAAAGGTAAAATAATTATTTCCATCAGGTTTGAACTTGTGTGTGTTTGTGCGCTTTCCAAAACACGACGGATGTTCTTGGTCCAAGACTCTCGTTACACGCGCTTTGGCGATGCGGCACGCAGGCTGTGCAAGTAAGACACAGGATTCAGCTACGAGATTGAGCCTTACGTGCGTTTGCACACAGTGATAACATCTGCACAAAAGAACGGACAGTTTACTTTGTGCGAACACCGAACACCTGTGGAGCGGCCGACAAGAAAGCGCCTTCTTTATTTCAGCGTCGATATGATAAATCCTGACATTGTTGGTAGTACTGACGTCAGCAGAAGCCGAGCCACAGGTAGTTATATATGGCGAACACAAGACGTGCCTTGCTGGCACGTCACGCCACGCTGGCCGTGTGGTGAACTACAGGCCGGCTCGTTGACGACCGGAAGGAGCAATTCCGCACCGTAGATGCTCTCCCCTTCGCGCTATACCACAATGCAACACCTTGATTCCATGGGCACCCACGGGCGGCGCTGCATGTATCAGAGGCCACGCGCTCCGAGTGTCCTATTTCAATCCGTGAGTACTGTATGTACTTCTAACATAACAAAAACTGTGAACACGTTGCCGGTTTCGCTGCCGCATGTGTTCTACCTTCTGCTATTTTATCGCAGCAGCGTTATCTGGTTTGAGAGCCTTTGCAGTCACCGTAGCGGAATTGCTGAGAAAATGAGAACAATAGAATCAGGAAAGTTGGAATAAAGTGGTTTCGAAATCTCCTGGCAGTCTCAATGCATCAATAGTTGCGCAGCTGTGCAAAATTTTTGCAACAGCTTCGGGCTCGCATTTTCTTCCCAGCGTTGACTTATGACCACCGTTCACATACTTACCGCGGAGCGCATCTTGCAGATTGGAAGCGTGTTGTTAAAATGTTTTCGAAATTTGCGTTTTTTTTTCTTCTTTAAAGCTGTTACCGAAGGCCTGTCAGTGGTGCCGTAGATTTTAGTTGGTGCCGCAATTTAATCTGACACATGTTACCTAAAAGTGGGCCTTAGCAGTTTCTTGCGCGGTGCGTGCAATACGCTCTTACCTATTTTGCTTCATAGAGTAAGACAGTTTTACTTCAGAGAGTTTTCGTCCGGGAGCCCGCGAACTTACTGCACAATCTGTAGCCTAACTGATGTGAATAATGCCGCACAAATAAAGAAAAGAACCAGAAAACGCTGCTGCTAATACGTTGGGAAGATCCGCCTCGTACAAAATCATATATTCGCTATTGCTTTCCGAAAACACAATTCACTATGTTGTGGAAGAAGTCACAGCTCAAACTCAGGTGAGCTGATTAATGTTCATATTTGAAACAGCCGCAAACAGAATCAAAATGTCGAAAGAAGCGCACCTGTCAGCGCCTATCCTGTGTACGTCACCAGTTTTTGTCATTTTTTTGTTTCAAATACGAGCTCGAGCACCCACGCATTCTTCCCTAATTTTTGAAATGAATGTCTCAAAACTAGTGCCGCTGTCGGGACTTCCCGTGGGTGAAGAAGTCTCAGTTACAAAATTTGCTTATCGGTTACATTAAACATGCAAATAAATATTTATAAATTTCATGAGTGATAAATTTACTGATAAGAAATACAAACATCGCAAATTGTTCTGCAAACCGTATCCGCCTATTTTTCAACCATGACGACACGTAATTCCGCTATTGCCTAGAAACGATGTTTCATATTGTGTTGAAATATGGTTTTATATTACCTGCTTCTGAAGCAGTTCAGTGTGTGTAAAAACTTTTTATTGACAAAAGTCCTGAGGCTCGACTATTTCAAGTCGAGGCGGCCCGCTCCCACGATGGCACCGCTAGGCCCAGCCCTTCAGCGACATCATGGGCCCTCTAGACAGCCCGTAGCTGGTCTTGAAAAGATGAACTCTGTAGCATCTTCTTCCAATGGATCCATTCTTCTTCGGGGTTGGTGAGAGTCGCAGGGCATCCCGCGTGCATGTGTCTGATCCCAATGATGCCATTACACGCATGACAATCTTTCTTGACATCTCTTCCTGGATACATTTTATCAAGGTGGTATGGCGTGGGATAAGTTCCTGTTTGTAATTGTCTCATTGAAACTGCCTGAGCCCTGTTCAGCTTTGAATGTGGCAATGGAAATTGTCTGCGTCCTAGATAGTAGTGTTTAGTAATCTCGTTATATGTTACTAAATGATCTCTAAATTCCCCGGCCTGGGGTGGACGGCTCGGTTGTGACTGTCACGGCTAGCAAGTCCTCGTGCCAAGTCATGAGTAACCTCGTTGAGGTTAGCCCGGGTCTCGTCCACTTCTCCTATATGCGCAGGAAACCATTGGATTTCAGTTCTCATACTCATAGTGTTTTCAATAAGTTTAGCTACAACCGCGGCCACGTAGCCTTTATCGAAACCCTTTATAGCAGCTTTCGAATCGCTGTAAATAAAAGTCCATTTATTGTTCCTGATGGCTAGAGCAATTGCCACTTGCTCCGCCACCATGGCATCTTTGGTAAATACAGTGATGGCATCTAGCACCTTCCCTTGAATGTTTGCTACTACGGCAGTATATGCTTCTTCCCCTGTCACCCAGGCAGCATCTACGAAAGCCGCCTGTTGATTCTGCTGTTGTATCTCCCGCAAGAGTGCTTTAGCTCTTGCCTTTCTCCTTTTGATATTGTGCTCTGGATGCATGTTTCTAGGGAGGGGGGGTGGTTCTAATCAGATCCATAATCTCAGCTCGCCACTCCACTCCATCCTCCAGTGGGCGCCTTGACCTATTTAGCTCTGCCCCTATTGCCTGTAGTATATTCCTGCCGGCTCGTGTTTTTGTCAATCTTTCCTGTTGCGCAAGCTGCTGAGCCTCTGAAATTTCCTTTATTGTGTTGTGCACCCCTAGACTCATCAAGCTCTCGGTTGCAGTGTTAATCGGTATCCCTAGGGTAGCTTTAATGAGCTTCCTAATCATCGTGTTAAGTTTGTTTAGTTCTACCTGCGTCCATTTGAATAATCAAGCAACATAGGTGAAATGACAGAGAGCAAAAGCATGAACTAGCCTCAAAGCACTGTCTTCCCCCAGCCCTCTGTGTCTATTGGTAATTCTCCTTAGTAGCCTAATGACTTCATCGGTTTTATTTGAGATATGCTGTATTGTTCTATAGTTCGCATTATTCGCTTCTATGTAGAATCCAAGAACTTTGATTCCTTCGACTAGCCTGATTGTAGTTCCTTCGTGAGTGTGTAAGTTCACTCTGGGCTCGTCTGTCGGGATGCAACCTCTTGGTTTTCGACCTCTTCTACGATGTTTCAAAACCAAAAGTTCTGATTTGACTGCCGAACATTTCTGCCCCATATCTTTCAGTGTATTCTCTACAATATATACACTTTCCTGTAATCTGGTCTCCGTCTGTCCTACGTTACCTTTGGCACTCCATATGGTTATGTCGTCAGCATATATCACGTAATGTATATCCTCAATTTTCTCCAAATTTCTGGCAACCCTAGACATTGCTAAATTAAATAGCATGGGCGAGAGTACTGCTCCTTGAGGGGCGCCCCTATTTCCCAAGTTCTCTGCCTCAGACTTAAGCTCCCCCAACATGAGGTGTGCAGACCTATTCCCGAGAAAGTCCTTAACCATGTTAAAAAATATCTTGCCTAGCCCCATCGCAGAGAGAACGTCAAGTATGGCTTTATGATATATGCGGTCAAAGGCTTTTTCCACGTCCAAACCCAAGAGCGCTCTCGTGTGCGCTGGGCTGGCCTGTACGAGCTGGTGTTTGATCAGGAGCATAGCGTCCTGAGTTGACAGCCCAGGGCGAAAGCCGATTAAGTTGTACGGTAAAATGTCGTTTTGTTCAACGTATTTCGTGAGTCGATTGAGACTAACGTGTTCCATAGCCTTACCTAGACATGATGTTAGCGAAAAAGGACGGAGTTTGTCTAGAGTGAGCTGTTTACCTGGTTTTGGTATGAGGATAGTGTTGGCCACCCTCCATTCCTCCGGATATACCACTTTTTTCCAGAGTTCATTGAAGTGGTCAGTTAGATAAGTGATTGATTCATAATCCAGATTCCTAAGGATCTTGTTAGTTATTCCGTCGGATCCCGCCACCGACCTACCGTGAAGACTGTGGAGAGCAGTCCCGATTTTGCTCTCCGAAAAGTCGCGGTCCATTTCCTCACATATCCCACCGGAATATTCATAGCACTCATCACCATCGTTCAGTCCCTTAAGCGGGAGATATTTGGTAGCCAATCGATCCATGATTTCCTCCTGCGTTCTATTCCGACTTTCTTGATGAACCAACTTAGCTATTGCTGTTCTTTTGTTCACCCGGGTTTCATTTTCGTTAAGCAAGTGCTTGAGGAGATTCCAGTTACCCCCGTGTTTAATTCTGCCATCAGCTGAGTTGCAGATCTCGTCCCATTGCTGCTTTGCGAGTGTATTCAAGTGCTCCTCAATCTGCTTATTTAGTTGCGCTATCTTCTTCCTAAGCCTTCTGTTGAGTCTTTGCGTTCTCCATCTTTGTACTATAGATTGTTTGGCCTCAATCAAGTGCGCCAGCCTGCTATCCATAATCTCAACGCTTTCCTCTGTCTTAATTTCTTTAGTGGCCTCTTTGACGTCCTCTCTGAGCTGGTTGACCCATATCTGAAAGGGCTCTTTCTCAGCCCCTAATATTCCCATTTCCCTGCTTTTTGCTCTGACTTTCCTGAAAAGGTCCCAGTCTGTGCACTTAAAGAATCTATCTTCCTGCCTCGGCATGCCTATGGTTATATGTAAGATATAATGATCGCTGTCGAGATCCATATTCGAATTTTCCCAGCTAGCTCCTCTTGAGTTGTTAACGAAAGTGAGATCAGGTGTGGAGTCCCTGCGAGTGGACGTGCCACAACGGGAGGCACGAGACCACTTCAGTACAGTAAACTGTAGCAATGGCTCCTTTTGTCATTCTCTGTTTCTCCTAGCCCCCTGCAACCTGTCCGTTGTCATGCCTGCAAGCTTATGTGCCTGAACGCAGTTGATTTTTCACTGTTTACGTCACGTTTACAATCGTAACGCAAAACCGTGCCTTACCTGTACATTCTGTGAAATTCCTGACAGAATACCTCATAAATTTATGTCAACTGGATTTTGAAGGTGCGGCAGCAAAGTACATATTACTTATCACAGACTGCCTTGAAAATGCTTACAAAGAGCGTACTTGAACTTCAAGCTACTTTACTTTTCGAATAAAATAATCGTGGCTATTTATTCGCTCTTCAAGAACTTATCCAAATTTATCTAATGTAGAAAACCTTCTGCACAGTCTGTTTTGTTGCTACTTTTGTAACCTCGAGGTGGCGGGGCTAGTCAAGCCACGGAAATGCATTTTTTTTCGTTATCCTCACCTCCATAGTCTGTTCCAATGGTTACCGATGTTATGAAACAAACAAAATGAAATCAAATTTAAGATGACACTGCCCATCCTTGCCGTCATGCCCATTAGGTCACGTATAAAATGTGGCGCATGTTCTATGTTACAAGCTAACACCTTGGCTTTTTATTCTTTTTGCTCTACATTGAAACGCACCAGAAGTACCAAACTCTTATCGAGCGGAAGCATTTGACAGCAGCGTACACTTGATTGTTCATCGCGTGTATGCGATAAACGTCACAAATGAACCTCCCATCCACCATGGAGAGCTAAAGCACGCTACATACGTACGCTAAACAGCTAAGCACATGCTTCCCTCACATCAGTGCTCATTCGACGTGTGTTGCGGTGCAGCTTACCTGAGTTGGCGCTGCGCGCGTATCGGGCTTCCTTCCATAATACTGATGAGCACCGCCACAGAAAAAAAAAACGCTACAAAGATTTTCGACGTGAAATTTACAGAGGCTTTTGACGTGAAAACGTGGCCTTATCGCAAATAGACCAATGATGCAATTACACTCCAGTGATCCACCTAAATGATCGATGCAAAAGCGTCCGTTCTGCAGCATTCCTGAAAAACGAAGGTGTAGAAGTCGAAAGGGTCATCCACATTTAGTAGGAATGTTAACTAACCGAAGCAGTCAAGCGAAACTCTTCACCGAACAGTTGACTCCGCAGACCGCTCTTCCAGTCGCCTTCAGTTATCGTTCGCGGGAACAGGCACGAGTGACCCTTGGAGTACCACTTGCTTTGCCACTCAAAGCAATTCCTTCTTGAAGCTTCTTCAGTGAACTGCTTTAATTATAGTCTAGTGCAAGCCCCTAATAAAAGTTAAAACATTCGTTGGACGAGTTGGGACTATATGAGACTTCGAAGTTCTGCCTATGTTTAAAGGCATTTCCTGTAGCAGTGCCTGTATATACAGCCTTCTACTTTGATGCTTTTTCGTCCATTTAAAGTAGTGAATACTGTACAGATTGGCTCTGCGCCAACGAGCGGTAGCTCGCTTCGATGGTAACCAGTTTCAATGTGGCTCGGGGCCCTGTCGTCTAGCCAAATATGCAGTGGCCGTTTGTGTTCAATACGTTATACATAAAAGCTTACAGTCGAACGTCGGAAAGTACACAAGAACTGGTTTTTGGAACGGCAAAAATCCACCAAAATTATACGCTAGAAACCTGAACATTTGGCAGTCACTGGTTAATATTATAAATAAAGAAATGATCACGAGTTGGCCATTTTGTTAGCGTAGCGGTGAAACCTTCGACTGATGCACTGAGTACATGAATTGGACACGAATGCGCTTATCGTTTTTCCATTGTTTCTTTTTTTTTCAAAGGCAGTTTGGCTCAGGTGACGAAAGCCGTTTTTGATATTTATATTCATTTGACCAGGCAAGATGAAGGGAAGCAGTGCGACCTCACAGATACCGAACCGCCGTATGTGTTGTACCGTCGAATTAGTTTATTGTACCTTTCTTACATGCGCTGCAGAACATTTGAACAATGGGAGCGGAGTAAACGCAGAGTAGAAACTGCGCAACTGCGCTATAAACGCAGTTATAGGCATGCCCCGAAGGCACATGGTCCTGGATGTCAGGATGCAGTGCGCACGCGCCGCTTCCTGTCACGTGGCTTTAGCAGATGTAAGTGGCGAAAAGGTTTTTGCCACATCGGTGAAAAACTGCTGCAAAAAAGGAAAGAGATACGATGAGCCGCAAATAAAAAGAAAAGAAAAGCAGATCACCCTATCCGGCATTGAATTCGCAACACTGCGTGGCAATCACCCGTGCTCGCTGCGAAAACTACCTTGTTTTTCAGTTTTTATTCGCAGCTTCACCACCTTTGTTACATTATTTTTGCTGAAATCCGAGTTTAAAATTACCATTATTGTCGAATTTACAGAAACACTGCGCTAACTTTTTTTCTATGGTGGAACCATGCATAATCCGTGTGTATACGTTATATCAGGTGAGGAGATTTCGTGGTTTTCCTGACGTCGCGTGACAGACGAGCGAACTGGGGGTGGTCCGAAAAAAGGCGCAGCCTCGACAGAAAGGCGAAGCATTGATTGCGATAGCAAATTAGTGGACAGCTATACGAAGTAAGGATAGTAGTTTTATCGCCCGTATAAGCTTGTAAACATGGGCGCCATTGGAGACCATTGTTCGGAGGGTGCGTTCGGTTACGCCGCGCGCGATTGACCTAGAAAGCGCCGACGTCGTCAGTCGTGGGGCGCAGCCGTGTTTTTGGAGATGTCAAAATGACGACATGCTCGTGTCACTCATTTTGAAACTGAGAACGTCGTCTGCTAGGAGCCGAACGCGACAAGAGGTGTGAAGTTCGAGTGGTCATAAGCGCTCGTTAAGCGACGGGCTTCGCATGGCATGTCTGGTGGATTGGATTGGATCCAAACGGTGGCGGTGGCTACGCAATGGCACGTTTGGATCCCATCTATAGTCTAAATCAAGCAAATGGTGCTTGCAATGGGAGGTTCGGTTGTAGCGTTGGCGTAGCAAACAGAGTGGTTGGAGGTGCGAAATGCGTTTGAAGCGATGGCAGAAAGCGAATTCCGGCATTGCTTTCGTTAATATAGAAACGAATAGTGCGTTGTTTGTGCGGTGAATTCGACCCCATCATCGTGTGCCAGCGGGTGCTTCCCGTCGTTTCTTTCTATCTTTTCTTTTTTTTTTTGTTCTTTAAGGCGATAGCGTTAAAGGCCCCGTGTCGCAGGAAATCTGGCATTGGCATGGATGTCGGCGTCCGCGGCAGAGAAAATCATCCCCAACCAACCCAACCGCGCAGGCCCTACACGTGGTGCAAGGTTTTGGTGAACAAAAATTAAATTTCTCTCAGTGAAATCCGTCAAAAAATGGTAAAGTACGATTTTACCATTCGGTGTCGGATTCAGCGTCGATTGTTTACCATTCGGCGTTGGATTGTATTTTGAATGTACGAGAATACATAATTCTGTTACGAGGAATCTCGAACACAGACTCCTTTTCCAGCATTTCCACCAGAACTACAGCAGGGCGCTCGGGTAGTTTACTTGCGAAAATGATATCCAGGTGGCACTCGCATCCTCAGCAGGCTAGAGTTACTGTAGGTAGCAGAGTTGCGTGTCTGATTTATAAACGCCGATCGTGCCTACATTGGCCGAACGCCATCACGTGGGTTCCAAGCAACCGTGCACTGAGGAGAAGCTGGTGCTCTAGCCTGTTTTTTGTATTTCCCGACGCCGCCGCTGCAGCGAAGTGGATTGACGCAAGTTAATGCTAGCTAAGTTCAAAGCGAATCAGGTCGATCTTGGAGTTCGCTGTTACGTGCGTGTCAGCTGCGGAACAACACAACATGCGCAGCAGATCTCACAGATGTTCCATCGTTGTTCCATCGAAATGATACAATAGAGAGGTTTAGCTTCTTCGGTAATCGGGTAAACGCGGGCGGACCGGGCGTTGGAGCGTGTTGGCGAAACCGTAAACGTGAGTGGCCTGTATGGTGCTGCCACCTGGTGGCGCGGTGCTCAAGCAGACAAAAACAGCTAATATTGCAGTAACCAAGTGATTTCTACTTCGCTGCTGGTGTAAATTTTCGGCAGCCGTTGCACTGTCCCTCCCATTCTCATAGATTTTGCATACTGCCCAATTTGTGACGTTGCAGCAACTGAACACAACACGTTTCGAAGAAAGATCCCCGATCGCGCCAATAGGTATACTAGCTAAATGAACAAGCATGGTGTCATGAGCGCACGAGCAAACATGAACGCATCTCACTCTATGTATGACCAAGGAAACTCACTGTCAGAACGCTGGAGTGAGTAAGCGTGGTCCCAGCCGTGAGCGAATTGACTTCCGTGCCGCGGCTTGCATCAATGTAAACTAAGCCGCGAGAACATAGCGCAAAGCGGACTCTGCCCCTGCAGCCGATGGCTTTCAAAATACAGCGGTCGGGCGGGCGCGCGCGGCGTAAAACACGCCCCTCTCCTTACCCTCCCCCCCCCATTTCCTTGCGGAGCATTGCGACCTAGGCGGGCACACGCGGCCGCTCGGGCCCCCCTCCCTACCCTCCTCTCGGAGCGTCGCGTCCGACTGGAAGACAGCGCGCTTCCTTCCCGTTTGCCTCTCTTGCGCGCGTGTGATTGAGCCGCGATCGCCGGCGCACCCTCGCACGCTTTCACTCTCACATAAGCTCACGGAACGCGGCGGCGATTTTATCCCCCTTGGACTTTACACACAACCTGACGGTGACGGCAGAAATGCGCCTGGAGTTTCCATATAACTGCTATCGCAGTAAAAAGTCTGACCAATCGTGGAGGTCTGATACCAGAAATGTAACAGAAAAGCCTGGAATAGCTTCTCGTTATAGCGCCCATGCATTGTTAGACTGATGAGCCTTTAGGATCAGCGCAGATTCCTCCAACCTTTTACTCTTAGCAGTTGACACTACGTAGACCCTGTGCGACATTCTACTGCCATCGGGACGCGTGTCTCTATTTGCGCCCAAGCCCAGTGCTCGACCGCTGGCGCCGTCATGCCCCGCGCGCGTACCATGTTTCTAGGGGGTTTCTTTCGCCGAGGGCGCTCGAACGCAATCATATGGTTCGCATGAATGCGTACTCTGGAAGCGTTAGGAAGACGATGTTCCGAACGGTCGCGCTTTGATGTCCTCCGCTAAAAAGGATCAACCGGCCTCTGGCCGAGGTGCTGCCCAGGCTCAAGCCAGCAGTAATGACTATCGTATCGTCCTGCCTCGTCTCCCAACTGGTAAGCTCGTCACTGACTCTGTTTTTCTGCATGCTGACCTAACCGGACGCCCATATCGTGCTCAAGACTTCAGCGACGCTCTCCGGAAGATTATATACTTGAGAGAAATAATCTCAACAGGACAATTCCAGATGTCTCACGTCTGGATGGTGACGTGTAAATCGCCGTCTGCGAAAGCCAGATTAGTCACCTGTGGTGAATTTCTGGTTAAGTCTAAGAGGTGTGTTGTGATTGATCCGGAGCCAGCGGAGGTAAAGATTAAGATGCTATGGCTTCCTGAACATTTAGAGGACGCTTACATACGCGAGGCACTACAGACTTTCGGAAAAGTGTTGTCAATATCCAAGGAAAGCTGGAAAGTATCAGATATGGAATAAATGCGAACTCTCAATCGAGATGTTGTTCTGTCACTTGCTGATGGAGTCAGTGTCGCCGATATCGCACACTTACGGACAGTCTGCGGAATACAAAGTATTCTACTCATCCCTGGAAGATCACCACTGTGCCTTTGTTGCCACGAATTTGGTCACATTCGCCGTCACTGTCGCACGCCTAGGTGCGACGATTGCCGACGCTTTGGGCACACGACTGCAGACTGTGTAGTAACGTATGCTGACAAGCTGCGACATCGCACAAGACCTTCAGATGACGCACTGCAAGAACACATCATGGATGTCACAGAGGTCCTAGATGCAACGGGAGATCTGCCAGCTCACACCAGTGAAGTTCCACCACCGGTCAGCGCAGAAGCTTGCGAGACTGCATCGACTGAGATCACAACGGCACAGTCTGAGCCTGTGGAAGAGGCAACAAAGGAGAGTCAAGAGCCAGAAACCGCTGAGGCAATTAGCAGCGAACTCGCAAAAGAAGATATTCCAGTTGCAGAAACCGCCACTGCTCAGCTACCGAACCAGTGTCCTACCCCTATGAAAAACACACTCTCCAACAACACTTTGCTGAAGCGCCATGCCTCGACAACCTCTGTGTCGAGTGAGAAGAACAGCACGCCAAATGCTTCCAGACAACTGCGTCGCCGACGTTCACCCAACCATAAAGAGAGGCACCGACGGTCAAGATCTAGAAGGCCTGGTGTTGGTGGAGGAGAGGAATCTCCTTCGTCCTCCGCGCCTGATCTCACGCAGCATTGACAAGAAACGGTGTGTAGGCAACATGGCGCTCTCACAGCAACTATCTTTCGCAACACTTAATGTACGAGGACTTCGGTCCCGACAGAAGCAGTTGCAGCTACGCCGACTGTTATCTAGCAAACGACTCGACTTTTTCGCCCTTCAGATCGAAAGTGATGAAGACACTGCATGGGCACTGGAGCCCTTTTTGTGCGAGTACAATGATTGTTTGTCTCATGCAGTTGGGTTATCGGCAGGTTGCTTTTTGTTTTTGAGGAAGACCCTTCTGTATACCGCATTCACTTATAATGTAGACTCTGAAGGGCGGTGGATATGTTGTGATATTTTGTTGCGTAGCGTACCATGGCGCATCGTTAACGTTTATTCGTTCAATGATTCCGCAAAACGAATTGCCTTATTTGAAAATCTAGCTCCTTTATTGGATTGTGACCGTACTGTTGTTCTCTTAGGAGACTTCAACTGCGTGTGCGACGTGAGTGACCGTTCATTACGTAACACACATAAGGACAAAAGTAGTGAAGTGCTATTTGGCATCACGGAAAATTCGGGCCTCATAGATATAGGAGCATCGGGGCAAATATCTTGTTCATATACGTACACTCAAAGAAGTTCACATTCTAGACTTGATAGTATATGTTTCGACATCGTTGATTTCTGGAAGTCTCCAATGCAAAATTCACCCTATTTCGTTCTCCGACCACTGTATGGTAATTACGCGAATAGGCGGAGACACTCGTGCTAGTTTCCAGCCTCAGTGGGCACTCTGGAAGTTAAATTCATCTATAATTGGTGATAAAATGCTTACTGATCAGGTATGCTTAGCACTAAAAAATTGCTTCTCTCTTGATTTGCCACTATATTCGCTGCATGGGAGCTTTTTAAGCAAGAATCAGATCAGTTGCCATTGAACTTTGTTCTATTAAGTCGTTTTACAAAAAGTATGAAGAGAAGAAATTGTTGAAAAGTCTTTATAGCCTTTTGAGCTTGAATGTGAATCTCCTGGAACGTACGCTGATGACATTGCAAATATGAAATGTGACTTGCAAAAGTTTGACGCAGTGCGCTATAGAGGCGCCCGTGTTCGGTCACATAATAACAGCGCCTTGCTTTCTGAGAAGCCAACCCGTCAGGCTTTGATTGATGAACGCCGCCACGCTTCTACGAAAGTTATTACCAACATGTATTCGAAAGACGCATTAGTAACTTACACGAGTGATATTGTGTCTCAATTCGAAGACTTCGATTCGGTGCTCTTCAGTGGTGCTTCTGGAGACCAGAACATCGAGCTTCTACAATACTTTGCGTCTTTAATAACTCCTCTGACTGATGAAGACTGTTCAGTCATTAGCGGTCCCTTTACTAAACAAGAGGTAGAGGTTGCCATTGATCAGTTACCCATGTCAAAAGCTCCCGGTTCCGATGGCATTTCGGGTGAATTTTATAAAACCTTTAAGTCAACTCTTGCGCCTGTTCTACTGAATATATTTTTAACAAGTTTTGAACTAGAGGAATTACCTCAGTCTTTCACAAAAAATCCACACAGTGTTAATACCTAAAAGTATTGACAGAGAAAAATTACGTTCTGTTGATGGTTATAGACCGATTACATTGTCAAACGTGGACTACAAAATCTTTGCTAAAATTTTGTCCAATCAGTTGCAGGTAGCGAATTCAATTCTTCTTGGTCCTCACCAAACATGTGGTATCAAAGGCCGTTCCATACAAACTACACGTCGCTCGCACAGTTCTTGAGTGCTGTTCGACTTCTTATGATCAACTTGCAATGCTCCAGATTGACCTCGCAAAGGCATTTGATCGGGTCCGGCATTCGTTTTTATTTTCTCTTCTAGAACACGCCAATGTAGGATCCACAGTGCTTAATGGCGTTCGACTTTGTTATAGTCATTGTACAACCCGCTTTGTTGTCAATGGTAGCCTCTCTAATCCCGTCCACATCCGTTCTTCAGTGAAACATGGATGCCCTATGTCCCCGCACCTCTTTGCCCTTTACTTAGTACCACTCTGTTTGAGCATTTTCAACTGCAGCAGTGTTCGTGGTTTTAATGTTTTTGGTAATGAGATAAAAGCTTTAGCATACGCTGAAGATATTGCATTTTTCTGCAAAGACAAGCCCAGCATCGATAAAACTCCTTCTATCATAGAAGAGGTTTGGTTCTGTTTCCGGTGCGCGAATGAATAACACTAAGAGCTCAAGGCTATGGTTTGGATATTGGGCCATTACACCATCACATTATGCTGGCATTGAGTGGTCCTGTGTGCCACCTAAATATCTAGCAGTTCCACTGCATGCCTACAAGTTCAGTGCACACTACTGGAGAGAGCGCGTTCCAGCCCTCCAGTGCTACACAAATACCTTTGTCCCGCACCGTCTATCAATATTTGGAAGAGCAGAAGGCTGAAACATGTTTTTGGCGACTAAAGTTTTCTATGTCTTTCAGGTTCTTCACTGCGCAAGGCTTTACATTCAACGTATTTATAGAATTTTTTCAACGTTTATATGGTCTTCCAGTTTTGAACCTATGAGACGCGACAACATTTTTCGACCAGTGAGTGCTGGAGGGTTAGGCTTGATGCATTTATATGTGCGACAGTTAGTCTCGTGCTTTTTCTTTTTTCGGGATAGCTCTCATCCGGTATTACGAGCTTTCATGCAGGTTAACCTGGTTCATGTCCTGCCAGAATTGGTGGTGTCCTCAGACTTAATTTCTAGACCTTGTTTATGGGGGTTTATGCGTGAGGTTTATTTTTCTATTTCTTTTCTGACTGTTTGATTTTCTAAAGATTATTCGTTTACTGTGTCACGAAAAAATCTTTACAAAGATTTAATATTGATGTTGTTCCCTCCGCCGTTTTATCGATCCGTATACATCACATTACCTGGACATGACGTGCTTGCGAGAGTGCGCAAAATGCCAGTTCCCCCTTCTACAAAAACCTTTTTTTACAAATTACACACTGAAACATTGCCCGTTAAAGCATGACTGCATAAAAAGAATATTTTCGTTTCGTCTGTTAACTGTCGCCTATGTGACGTGCCTGAAACCATTGAACACTGTTTTATTGTTTGTAAAGATGCCATTTTATTTTGGGATGTTATCCATAGAAATTTGCAAACATATTTTGATCTATATTTTCGCAGTATCAGATATCTTGTTGCACCGTATGAAGATGTTCCATTCGATATGTTTTTACTGATAGGCCTTCATAGCCTATGGAAATCTCGATGCAAGACCGAAATGCAGAAAAAACAATTTCCTCGAGATCACATTTCGTTCAGATGATCATACACTTAAAGGATATTTACGACCAAGAAGAATGTCAGCCGGCTTGGTATCCACTTCTGATTAGGTGTTTAACTTCCCCTTACAAGTTTTTGCTGTGAAGGACGGTGTTGCTGTGTGTGACGTCATCTTCGTATGGACTGCTCGTTGACGTTTGATTAGTTTGTCCACCTGGTGCACATATTATTGTAAATAGTTCCTGTAAATACAACATTTCATTCATTGTAATAAATACCATGTTCAAAAAAAGAAAAGTGGCTGTATGGCTTAGTGGTTACGACGCTCGCTGCGAGAGCGGGAGAACCCGGTTTCGAATCCCGCTTTGACTAGATATTTTTTTTCTTGGTATCACTACTTTCTTTTTTTCCCTCTCTGTTTGGTGCTGCGATCGGTTGAGTCCCGGTGCCGCGGTGGAAGCTGCGGTGCCGGGCGCCGACGCGAAGCAGCGGTCGTTGGGGTGTTGCGGAGCGCAGCGTAGCAACACCCCAAATAAAAAATACTGCTCCAGTCAGGTAGACTGCTCCCTCCCTGATAGTGAGATTATATTTGGATCATCAAAACAGTGATGCGTTTATTTAGGAATACCATCGATCCCTTAACAGTAGCCACAGTTAATTGTGCTTGGTCGCCACCCAGTGTGTTCTCCGTCCCAACGGTGGCAGCTAGAAATATGGTACGCATGAGCGGCGCGTGGCGGCGCCAGCGGTCGAGCGCTGGGCTTGGGCTCAAATAGAAACACGCATCTGGACGGCCCAGGTCCTAACGTATCAGGTTGCAACATTCCTATGCCGGAGTACAGAAACAACAACGACAACAACAACAACATCAACAACAAATACATTTGCATTCATGCTGTCGCCGTCATATATCGTCGTCGTAGTCGTCAGGCACGCGCTCAAGCGACATAAATATTTCCTCGCTTCGCACAAACCCGCTGGTCCACATTCTAATGCCTTCCAGAAAACCAAACAAACTCTGATACAAAACTACCAAAAAATTGGTCCACAAAGCAACGACTTCCACAGCACGTGAGATCTCGATAATTCTTTTTCCTCGGCTTTTAATGATACTGAATGGTATGGTATGGTATGATAAAACTTTATTATGGTCCCTCGGAGAGCGCTTCATGGTAGCTTAAAACAAAATTACAGTGAGGAATGAATCCCTATCCCTTCCGTTACGTTGGCGGACACTCAACTCCCATTTAGGTCAGCTGCGCCAGGTTGCGGTAGAGGCTGCGCAAGCACGCTGCCAAACAAGACTCAGAAACAACTCACTTGGACCTCGCTTATTTATGTGGCCGAGGACGCACAGCGTCGTTCCACCTACTAGCGAAATCAAACTCTGTCGATGAACCGATGGACGATCTTAGATCAAGTGCCCTGCAGGTACACCATTATCTTCCAGAATTCAGACCCACCCCTTAGTTTTTTGAGGTAAATGGCCATGGGTCTGGTTATATTATGAGAAGCCGTTGGATTACGCATTTTGGATATAGCCTAGCAAAACCCAGTGGCAATCTTAGATTTACAGGAACTTCGTTTGATTATACATTACGAAAAGCAACATTGTTGGTTTGACTTCTGCAATGACGACCTATAACGTTGCGCGTCGTATACGCAAGGACATGGCATAACAGCCTGTATGTGAGGATAACGGATGACGCTAATCATTCATTGCAATATTAGGCTTATAAACAACAAAACATAAAACAGTAAACCCCCAGTCCCCCAAGAATCAAGACACAACTCACAACCACAGCTGAGCGCCGCTACAGCACTCTCGAATCGTCATCGGCGTTGACAAATTGATCCATCTATAGGGACGTGTACGCGTCCGCACTTGTGCAGAAACGAGCGTTGCAAGAGGATATGAGCACCCCATTTTAATTGGTCTTTCTGCAAATGCCGCCAAGATCCTTCTTTTACCATTTGTTGTGGCATACAATGTAGCACTTGTACCGCAGACGAGCTGCGCTGTTTGTGTTCTCGACCGATCAGAAGATTCGAATATTAATGCATATTTTTTCCGGTTTCTTCAATTACGAAATACAATACGCAGGCTCTAATAAGTTAAACACATAAGCTTGGAATCTATCTTCACGTAGTTCGAAATCAGAGGCCACATAGGCTTTCAGCTTGACGTCATTCATATGGCTGCGGTAAGCGGAATAATGTTGCCACGTGGCTGGTTTTAAACCAGCACATCCTGTTTTTCCTTTGCAGTGCATGCCTGCTACCTATTCGACACACACACACCTGCATGCCATGTGCCCTTTTTCCGGTTCTCCATAAATGGCATCGCTAGCATGCTGTCGGCATTCATATAAGCATTTTCTTCCTACCTTATTCCTAAATAATTCGCATGTCATCAATATGCGGTACGAAAATTTATTGGCAATTACATGTTACAGAGTACTGAATTTTAGGTAAAGCCTTGCAAAACAATATCCTCAAGACAGGTTACTATTTGGCGCATTACAACTTAATTAGCATTTTGTTGTCGGTATATTTTTGCATAGAGCACGTCTTAGAAGAAAAACATGCCCACCCCCCGCCCCCCTTTCGCCCTTACTTATGCCGTTTCCATGTTGTGTAAAATTACCACTTGGCCAGCGAAACTGTGCGATTTTTTGCACATTACTTCTGTTGTGGTGCATCCACTTTAGCGAACTACGCTTTGTCACACATTACAGCATCAAAGCAAAAAGACGTCGAGAGTTTGGAGAGGATCCTCTGACCTAATATTTTCACGTAAGTCTCCTGAATCTCGTGGTACAAAATGCGCAAAGGTTAACACAGACAACACAAGCGAAACTCATTACCGCAATGCAATGTCATAAGAGCACGCGGGCGTTTCAGACTCTCACAGGTACAAGCACTCAAGTTTTCAAGTAATTAAAAAGTCGATAAATTTTGTTCCATGGAAACTAACCATACAATGTTGCTGGGATACCAAACCACCGACATTCATCTTTCTGGGATTTCACGTGCCAAAACCAGTTCCGAGTAGGAGGCACGCCGTAGTGGAGGGCTCCGGGTTAATTTAGACCACCTGGGGTTCTTTAAAACCACAGACATTGTAGGAACGTATAATTTCATCTCTCATAATGAAAGAAGTTTGGTATATAAATGTAAATGCCATTATTTTTAGCGTTTACTGCTTTGCTTTAGTGGGCAAGACGATAGCGGCGACCACGCCATCTCTTTAACAGCTGCCATTTTTTTCCTGCATTTCCTTGTTTACGCTACTGCTCTTGCGCACCGGGACAGCACCCTGTTTGTGCTCTGCCACTAACCTCGATCCACGCAAAATTAACTATGGTACAGAAATTTCCTTGTCCTGGCACCACCGAGCTGCCATACCACTTTTGCTGCCAGAGTTTCTTCCGTCTTTTGATTGGTGCTAACAACTACCTGGATGACTTTACGTCCCGTGGTTGCTAATCAGTGATGTCATCAGACAAGTACACAAAAGCGCATCTGTTTTTCCTATCTGTCACCGGCAAAGACTACACCAGCGAGAGAACGATGTATAACCGCCGCCTACTTATCGTGCAGTTTCATGACTAAGCTGCTGCTCTAAACATCGCCACAGCACCCTGTTTATTGTTGACCATGAACTTAGATACACGCAAAATGAAGCATGGTTACCGGAGTTCAACCTGGAGCCATGGGGCTGCCATACCGCTTTCGTTGCTGGAATTAACGCGCTGTTATCGGCACTGACCTCGTTGACCCTACTACATGCCGCTGTGTCTCATTAAATTAATCAGACAAGGTACAAAAGATCGCTTTTTAGCATTGGTTGTCCCTGCATAAGACGACAGTAGTCGAGGAGGAGTAATAAACTCGTATTGTAGAACCTGCACTTTATGATGGCCTGGCCTAAGCCTCCCATGAGGGGACGTCGAGGGCTTGCCTCGCCGCCACCTCACGGGCGTGCTGGGTCGCTCTGATTTGGTCGTCGAGGGCGGAGCTCCGCAGAGCCTCACGCAACCTCGACGAGAGGTTCGTGGTGTTAATGTGTGTGTACTGTGCTGGGCATTCCCACAGCATATGCGGAAGCGTAGCCGGGTGAGTGCCACAGCACCGGCAGTTGAGGGTACTGTAAACTCCAGGGAATATAAGGTGGAGGCGGGCGGGTGAAGGGTACGTATTTGTTTTTAGCAGACGCAGGGTGGTAGCCTGCGCCCGGCTGAACTTTGGGTGAGAGGGGGATAAGGTTCGGCGACTGAGGTAAAATGCCTTAACGAGATCGTTATAAGTGGTGAGATTGTCCCTGGTGTCCAACTCATCTCCAGTGTCTCCGGTGCTGTAGACTAGGCCTCGCGCAATGGAGTGGGTGACCTCGTTGAAGTTGGGGAGGTGTGGGTGCACAGCGCCCGCATGGGCCGGGACACCACACTCGGACACCACACTCTAAAGGACAGCATGATCTCCCATTTCAGGGAGATCATGCTGTCTTTAGAGTGTGGTCCCTGGCGGAGGATACGAAGAGCTTGAGGATAAATACGCCCTTTGCTGAAGTTAGTGACGGCTCAGCGAGAGTCACACACGATGGTGTGACAAGTGGGATCTAGAGTAGCCAGGACGATGGCCACTTCTTCAGCCGTCTCGGCAGTGGTGTAGTGACGCTGGAGGCGTTTTGTAGGACTCCATCGCGTATGGTGACGGCCACAATTCGTGTGCGATGGAAATATTGGGCTGCATCAACAAATGTGGCGCCAGGTACATGAGCACGGGCTTTTATGATAGCTCCCGCATAAGCTTGGCGCCGGGCCCTGTTATTTTAAGGGTGCATATTTCTAGGGATAGGGTCTGTGTGGATTCAGCTACGGATGTCAGTGAGGATTGATTGTTTGGGGCCCTGTTGCTGATGGTAAGTGAAGCCAAGCGTGGATAGAATAAAACGTTTCGTTTCAGTAAGGGTGAACCGTTCAAGCTGAGAGCGTTGTTGTGCTTCAGTGAGTTCGGCAAGGGTGTTGTGAACTCCTAGTTGGTTGAAGAGTTCAGTGCTAGTGTAATGCGGGAGGCCAAGTGCTTGCTTGTAGACCCATCGTATGAGGCTGTCGAGCTTGTTTTGCTCAGCGCGGTACCAGCTGAGGTGCGCAGCAACGTAGGTAATGTAGCATATAATAAAGGACTGCACGAGGCGGAGAAGGCTTTCTTCTTTGAGTCCCCCTCGTCGGTTGGAGATACGTTTAAGAAGGCGTAGGGTGTTTTGAGATTGGGCGCAGATCTTGTTGAGAGCCAAGGCATTGGAGCCGTTGGTAGAGATGACGAGAACGAGGACCCGGATACTAGGGACGTGTGGTATAGGACTGCCATCTTGAAGGCGTAGGGTGATAGCGTCACAGGGTCGGTGATCAGATTGGTGTTTGGGAGGGCGTCCGCGCTGAGTGGGCTTGTAGAAGAGAAGCTCCGACAGTAGTCGAAGTACGATGTCTTTTTTTCTTCCTTCCGTTCTTGCTCTTCGTTCAATTCTTAGCCTATGCTGCTGGCAAGAGCTATATGGGCAGCAATATTCTATCCTGTCACTTAAATCTAGCAGTATTCCCGTGTAAAAGTACAAGATTCGACATGCATATTGATGTTGGTAAAGCGATTGCTATTTTTCCTGTCCAATTTCCTAATGCTTCGAATAAATACTTTCACACCTTTCAATAAAACACCCGCAAGAACTACATCTCATGATAAATGTCGACGCTATAGAGGTTAACGCTGAAGTAATGTAGCGACACAGCTTATTGCGCTGCTGAGACGCGTTATGTATAAGGCGTGTATGCAGCAGCGTTTCTCTCTCGTAGTTCCCTATAATGATGATGATTATGATGATGACGATTATCTGTGACCATCCCCTCTGTAACGGGCGGGTAAACTGTTGCCCTGGTGTGAATAGATACATAAAGGTACAAAAAAATAATGAAAGAAAATGTGCACACACGTAGCGCGCACTGTCACCTCACCTATCCATTGTTCACACTATGACCTATCAGCGCAAGAGCGTCCACCACTTCGCCAAGCGTCGTTTAGTCGCTGCCACTGCCGCTGCCACGCCCCGGTTCCCTCCCCTTCTGCACGAAAACCTAGTGCGGTCGGGAGCTGCCTCCTTCTGCCGGCAGGGTGTTAAGAGATTTGCACGTCGCCTGACGATGTGTTCTACGTCCTCATCTGCGTTTCCACATGCCCTGAACAGTGTTCATTCGACAGTGGTGTCGAAGCGCCTGCAATAAGTGAGAGTCTTAAGGGCTCCTGCCAGCGCCTCGACCAAAAAGGCTGCTACCGACATTGCTGTCGGATATTGGCTTCGGGCAGATGTCCGTCTTCCAGGCTCTGCATTGCTACAGCGTGGAATTTTGCTCTAGAGTTAGATGCCATGCCTAGGTCTCCTGTTGGCGTACCCCTTCGTCCACCACTCCGACCTATTGTTGCGCATTGTCCGCTCGCAAGGGGTTGACGAAAAAGCCGGATTTCTCAGCGCAGGTGTTGAAGGCGCTTCATCCAGTGTCTGCAAACGCCGTTCGTACTGGCCTAATCGAACAGCTTACGTGCGAGGCGTTCTCTAGCCATCAGCCGGAGTCTGCCATCATACGCAATATTGCTACGCACTTCCCTGGCCTCAAAGCTGGACCATTCGAGGTCTCCCTGTGTAGTTTGATTTGCGAACCTACCATAGGAGCCCGCTCTTAAACGGCCCAATGCTCGCTGCCCTCTCTCTAGCCATTTCCGTGTTTCGGACTCTGCACAGATGACTGCCTTGGCGAAGGAAAGTTTTCCATAACTCAGGAACCATGAGGAAATGGTTAAAGCCTCAGAGTCTCTGTCCGCGGAGGATATTTCCAACCCGCTTTGAAGCCTTGCATAGATGTTCTTCATACGCGAGTGTGCAGTCGGGCTGGGCACACAGATTGACACCCAAGTATCTGTACTCTGTCGCCTGATGTATGACCTCGCCCCCTGGAAGTGCCAGAGCGCTCATGTCTTCAGTGGAACCGGAGAAGCATAGCACCTCAGACTTTTTGTCCTTTAATGCAAGCCCAAGTTACCGCATCGTGCTCGCGAAGATGTCTATCTGTGTCCGTATTTGCGTTCCACTGTCGGCCACTAGTGCGATATCATCGGCGAACACTATACCGGTTAAACTCCACTGCTGCTAACATCGTGCGCTGACATATCTGAGGGTAAAGCGCGGCCCCGACCTAAGCTGCTCCCGCTCCATCTGTGCTGCATAGAGCATAGTCAACACAGGGGCCAAAAGGACATCCTTGTTTTAACTCTCTGTTCACGTCTACCTGCTGTGATTCGACACCGCACGTGGTCGTAACGACCTTGTTGCCCCTGTATAGGCGGAAAAAAACAGCAGTCCATGCACGCGGGATATTATTATCCCGTAGGAAGTGCAGTAGCTCTCGATGAGCAACGTTATCGTGTGCTCTCGTCACGTCTACGACGAAGCAGAACAGAGGAGGGCCTGACTCTTCTCTGGCAATGTGTATAAACTGGCTCAGAGCAAACAGGCTATCTTCCAGACGGCGGTCCTGGGCGAAATGTCTGGAGACATGGTGCGCCATCTCGCATAGCCGCCACGAAATCTGTAGGTGGCGCATGTGTGCATATACAGGGTGTTCATTTTTAAGCTTTACGAAATTTTTTGAAATCGCCTGAGGCTTGTAGCATAATTCTTATCATCGAGCTGGGTCCTTTGATGAGGCGGACATTAGTAGCACGAGAAATCGAAACACATATTGAACAATTTAACAAAAACTCGCTAATGAACTTCCAAGTTAATTACTTTACGACACATACTGCAATTTACGAATTGTAGCCGGTGAGTTTGCAAGACGCATCCATTTGGAATGATTTTCCAGAATGACACCACTTTAGAGATATGCGCCATCAAACTTGCCGTAAAAATACACTGTTGTTCTACTTACTTTCTTTGCCAAAATGCTGCTTTATACATTGAAGCACAAAAGTAACTGGACCGCCCACGTTCTCCGTCCCACACTTTGGGAAATAATATCTCGAAACTGGTGTCATCCTGGAAATTGCTTTCGAATGGATACGTCTGGCAAACTCACCGGCTGCAATTCGTAAATTGCAAGATGTGTCATAAAGTAATTACCGAAGAAGTGCATTAGTGAATATTTGTTAATTAGCTGAATGTGCGATTCGACCTCTCGTGCTACTAATGTCGGCCTCTTCAAATAACCCAGCTCAACGATAAGAATTATGCTACCTGCCACAGGAAGGCAGGCAATGAACTTTATTTTAGGTCCTGAAGAGCGACTCCGAGAACCCCTTACAGGGGAGGAGCCACCGCGGGCCGCTCCCACGTCGGGACGCGCAGGCCGTGCCTGACCGCCGCGTCGCTGGCCCTCTGGACAGCCCGTAGCTGAGCGGCGAGTTCGGAGCTCTTGAGCGCCTCCACCCACTCTTCTTCCGTGGTGTGATTACCGGGGTCCCGTAACGAGGGACACCGCCAGAGCATGTGTTCTAGAGTGCAGAAGCGATCGCCGCAATCCGGACAATTGGGCTCGAATGAGTCCGCGTACCTGCTGGCCCTGGCTAGGCTGGGATAGGAACCGGTCTGCAGCATGCGAAGGCGACAGGCGATTTCAAAAAAAATTCTGTAAAACCTAATTATGAACACCCGGTAAATACTGACACGTCTGTCTTTAATATATGTATATCCAGACAAGACTGTCTGCATATATATAACGCGGGTTCAATACCACCCTGCAGCAGATAAATTTATTTTCTCAGTGAAGAGTTGCCACACTTATTGGCACATGCCCAGTAACCCAAGTTGGCACGAAAGAGGTTCATTGAAGATGGCTCCATACCCGCGTAACTTACCCCGTGATCAAAATTAATCAGATGGTTAGCTCCGCGCCTGGTTCCCTCAGCACAGCAGCCAAGTGATGTATTATACATGTGACCTAACTTGGCAGGAAAACGGTTGGAGGCATAAACAGACAGACAGACTGATAAATAAATGCGTACAGGAAATTGTGTTAGGTATCGTAAGAATGCTAACCGTTTTAAAAGAAAAGCCAGGTATTTTGTTTTCTTTTTTGTAAGTCGGCGACTAACATTTTTTATTTTGATTGCAGCCCGATCAAGCCGCTGCGGGATCGTTTATTCCGAAGGGGACATAATTACATGCGCCACATGACCTCAATCAGGAAAATTAGACATGTGGGCCAGCAGCCAATTAGCTGGCTAAGACGTGTTCGAATTCATTGTGTGGTGTCGTTACCCGGACAGGGAGCGGAGGGAAAGAGCAACGAATCAGTTATTTTTCTTTTTAGGTGCCCCACGTTGGCGGTTCGCTCACAATTTGTCCCACACGAATGCATGAGGAGCTCCTTCTGACAGCCACAGTGCAACGCCTACCCAACACACGGCGTCGTTGCGAAGAAATTTGTGCAGTGTATTTTTATTAGGCTGATCCCAAACTATGAATTTCACACTTCTTCGTGACAAATTTTACTCCTGCATATGAAACGTTTGCTGCGGATATTACAAACGTGGTCGGCAATCGACAACATTCGTGATGGGTACTGCCCCGGTATCATTTGTACACAAGAATGTCAGGTATTACAAGCTGTTTCTTAGGACGCTCGACAGTATCCAAGCAGATATTTACCGGATTGATTTTACCGTATTTACTCGATTCTAACGCGCCCTCGATAGCAACGCGCACCCGTTTTCCGTGACCAAAAGAGAATTTTTTGTTACCGAACCGCGCACTTCCTGCTTTTATACAGAAATACAACTTTCTCTCATTTGGAACCAACAAAGATTTACTCCCAATGCACTAAAGTTGCGATGAATAAAAAAAAGTCACAGTTTCGCCCGAAAGGCGAAGCATTGATTGCGATAGCAACTTAGTAGACAGCTATGCGAAGTAAACATAGTAGTTTTATCGGTAGTAAAAACTTGTAAACATTCGCTTACTAACTAAATTAACAAGCATGGTGCCACGCGCGCACAAGCAAACATGAACACATCGCGCTCGATGACTGCGGAAGCACTCTGTCAAAACGCTGGAGTGACGAAGCGCGGCCACAACGGCGAGCGAATTGACCTTTCTGCTAGCACGCCTCTCGCTTCAACGCGCACGGCGAACACACAGTGCGGGGCGGACTCTCTCCTCGTTGCAGGTCGCTTTCAATAGAGTGTTTTAGCTGAGCGCTTGCTGTCCGCTCCGCTCAAACCGGCATATGCTAGCAAATGCCACACAACCGCTTAGCGGGAACGTTAGTGCGCTTGCGCACAACGCTCATACCGGCAGTTGAACGAAGACCGCATGCATCGCTCCGCTACAAAACCGACTGAGCGGAGCGTGACAGCGTGTCTACTTGGCCTCTTCGCCGTTTTGCAGTCGAGTTGATAGCGCGTCGCTCGCGTCTCGGCAAGACGCGCGTATCAAATGCGAAATCTACGCAGTTCCCTGCAGTATCTCAGAGCGTGAAATCTGAGCGGAGCGGAGCGTAAGGGGCGCTCTGCTAAAGCTGTCTAATATAGGGCTTAGGCGATCGTATCGCCGTAGTTGATCGTCGAAGAATTCGCCCTTCATTGATCTAATGGAAACCTTCGGCGTTACTTTCTGGCGAAAATCCTCTCCTGTTTGCTCCAGTCCCACACGCAAGTTTTGGATTCTCCGTGCGCTCGGGATGCGGCCCGATTGCGGTCCGTCTCCGCACACATTAGCATTTCATACTGATAGAGCAAACGCAGAAAACGAGAAGACAGATGCAACAGACGGTAGACGAATCCCGGCCGCGGTGGCCGCATTTCGATGCAGGCGAAATGCAAAAAAGCCCGTGTGCTTGTGTTGTAGTGCACGTTAAAGAACCCCAGGTGGTCAAAAATAATCCGGAGCCCTCCACTTCGGCGCGTCACATAATCATAACTGGTTTTGGCACGTAAAACCCCAGAAAGAAGAAGAAAGAAGAAGAAGGTAGACTAATGCCTAAGCACACGTAATACAGCACGTGGAGGAAGCTACGGCAGCTAGGCGATCGAAACACGTACGAGGCGGCGATGTTGAAATGGCGATGGCGATATGGTAACGCAAATTTAGGGTCGTAGTCGATTCTAACGCACACGCAGTTTTTGGACGCGTCTTATCGGAAAATAAGTGCGCGTTAGATTCCAGTAAATACGGTACTAAGCCTACGTATCTTCCGCATAATCGCTGCCAAAGAACGAACTACATTCTATCGCCTACCATGCTGTGCCCACGAAGCACATAGCCCCTTTCCGCTGACCTCTCTGCATTTCGTATCATTAAAGGTTTTTCTCTCTCGCTTTCTTAGTACGCCTCGTACGCTCTAAAGAGTTCCACGTTTAAACTGTAAATTTAAGCGTGACGCGCATGTACAGTCGAGTGCAAAATATTAGAGACCACGGGAGCGGTGACTAAACTGCATGGCTGCGCCTTCTGACGGCTGTGCGCCGAAGTTCGAGAGCGCGTACTGCGGACGCGCGTCCTTTTTTACCTGCCAGCCTGCTCGTTCGCTCGCTTCAACCGCGTGCGCACCGGAACGCCTGAGAGAGCGCAAGGTGTCACCTCTGCAGTCGCCGTCGATTCGCCTAAGTGATGATGTCGTCATATCGTGACGAAAACACTTCATTTGCACTGGCAGCGCTCGGAGCGCGCACTCTCTGCGTCTTGCTTCTTGACGCTCCGCGGCGCGAAAAACATGCTTTGCGTCACTTTGTCTGAAGTCGAGTTTTGTCATAAGGTCCGAAAACAGCGATGTATTTTGCGCTTCACTTCGGGAAACTTAAGCATGATGCAATTATTTGTGACACTCAGTCCAAATATCATGTGCCCTGAGACACGCGTGAAACCACCTAACATCGAGCAGCTGGAGAGTAGAGCCAGGGAAGAGAACGGAGAATCATCGCAGATTTGTTCTCAGAAACAGTAAATGAAAAAAAAAATCACCGATGATCACGATAATTCCTAATGCGAAATTTGAGCGCACCTCTATAGGTGTTTTCATTTCGCGATATATTGGATGGCGCGGACAATCTGCCTCAAGCGGCGCGTTGCTAACGATCGAAGTGTGGCGCGACTGCCTCGCATAATTTGGAGATCGTGAGGTCCAGCGCGTGGGTGACGCGTGGGTGCGATTCAGACCTGCTAACGCCGAGTGACCGCGCAGACGACGCGTGCTACTCTGCCCATCCCTGTTTCACCGTAGCCTCCTGCGCTTTCCTCCTCGCGTCTTTTATTACACCGCGGCGCTCCGCGTTCGCTGTTTCATACTTCACTCGTTCGCTCGGTTACGCCGCCGGAAAACGTTGACGCCGAAGCTGGCGGCAGGAACGGGCGCCTAATTAAGAGATGTGCTCTGAAAAAGTGGATGACGGAGATGCTAGGTGGTTTCGCGCTTTCAATAAATGAACAGATGTCCATTTTCTGCATTGAATCGTTGAGACCTGTTCCATTGAACCATTAAGGGAGGTTGACAAGCATCATTGTGTTTTTCGCATGCCTTCGTCTGTAACATAGCGTACCGAATTCCATGCAAACATAATTCAATTCAAAGTGCTCGATTAAATTGAAGTCCCATGTAAAAACAAAACAAATTGTAAAAACTGCTTAGTTCGACTCCATGCATTGCGACATTCCGTGTTGCGGCACAAAGAATGTCTGGCGTTTCACAGCGCCGTAGCTGAGCGGGACTCTTTATTCTTCCCAATAAACTATGCATTGCATTGAAGTCAACCCGGCAGATCAGACACTCGGTACTTGCCCGCGTGCCTTCTGCGATGATTCCCCGTTCTGTTCTCTGGCTCTTCTCTCCAGCTGCTCGATGTTCGGTGGTTTCACGCGTGTCTCAGTGCACAGGATATTTGGACTGAGTGCCACAAATAATTGCATCATGCTTAAGTTTCACGAAGTGAGCGCAAAAGACATCGCTGTTTTAGGACCTTATCGCAAACCTCGACTTCATACAAAGTGACGCAAAGCATGTTTTCGCGCCGCGGAGCGTCAAGAAGCAAGGCGCACAGCGAGGCGCGCTACGAGCGCTGCCAGTACAAATGAAGTGTTTTCGTCACGATATGACTGACATCATCACTTGGGCGATTCGATGGCGACTGCAGAAGTGACACCTTGCGCTCTCTCAGGCGTTCCGGTGCGTGCGCGGTTGAAGCGAGCGAACGAGCAGGCTGGCAGGTAAGAAAGGACGCGCGTGCGCAGTACGCGCTCTCGAACTTCGGCGCGCAGCCGTCAGAAGGCGCAGCCATGCAGTTTAGTCTAAAGCCCCTTGATGTTAGAAAGTAGCGACACTCTCCCCCACGCGCGCGCTTTCCTCCTCAATTCTCCTCGGATTTCTCCCCCTCACCGGGCCGGCGCGGCGCTGAACCCTCCAGTGGCTCGCTGCAGCCGCATTAGAATCAATGCGCGCGCTTGTTTATTCGGCCCTTTCAAGCGTTGTATGGGAATTTATCCCTTGTGAAACGGTCCTGACGAAAGTACGTTTCCGATAGAACGTCGTGCCATTTTTTTAGGACGGTTCGATAAATACAAGCGAAGCGCTCCGAAAAAATGAGTACCAAGCAGTGGCTGAGCTGTTTACCTCTACGTCGCCACTTGGGTTGTCCGTAACGCGGAGGTGTATTGGGTGCATACAATATAAGCAGCCTAGAGTATAAACGAGAATTTGGTTCACTATCTTCGCTCTTAAAAGGCTCAGAGAAGGTAACCAAGAAGAAATGTGATAGTTTACTTAAAGTAAATTCGCCAAAATGACTGGGCCAAAAGCCTTTGTACCAATGCCACTGTGCGAAATACGTGCTGTGTTTGCGAAACAGCCAACATAGAACTTTACACACGCGCCTGTATTCCGTCACTATGAAACGACGAGAAATTACATTCCATCACCTCTGGGAGTAACCTAAGTCTCTCTCTCAAAAAAAATATGCTGATTGCTTACACGGAAAGTGCTAAGACTGGCACTTGATAATTAACTTACAGACTTCAAGATGTCAAGTTTATCAGAATTGAGGGAGATTATCAGAAGCGCGTGGCTTGTACTTAATGAGCATGCGCGAATAATACATAATACCACTTATCTACCTATATATTGCAGTTCATGTCTTCGCAACATAAAGTACATAAAGAAAAAAATGCTCGCAGTATTGAAACTTTGCAAATATACAATAAGCACGCAATAAGAGTAAAATAGTTCCTTGGCTTCACAAGTATTAGGCGCAAGGATCACACGCACACACGCACACACGCACACACATACATGCACACACATACACGCACACAAGCACGCACATACACGAACACGCACACACACACGCACACAACTACAAAATATGAGGTACAAGCATTAACTCACAAATTACATACATTTGAAAACTAATGCACGCGCGAAAACACAAAAAGCTTTGTCACGGCTCGAAGAGTGAACGAAAATTTCAGCCGACTCACTTAAAAAAAAACTATATGCACCGTTATCGGTGCTCTGAACGAAGAGTCCGACTATGCGAAGAGCATTAAAATCTCCATGCAACTTCATCCACAAATGTGAGGAAAGCTGCAACATTCACCTCGCAAAGAACGGCGTGCTTAGAAGGGGCGAATCCATTCTCCCGATGTTATGGAGCCACTGCTTCAGTACGACATTCCGTTCACCTCGGGGGATATAAAATAAGGATTGCCCTTTCTCTGGCCTGCTGCTGCAATGAAACGCGCAGCAGCAAGGCATTTTAACGGAGAACGAATCTCAGATTCCTACGAAAGGATGGAAAAACTTCGGAAACACACGTTCGGAGCGGCAGGGCGACCACCACTTGGACTGCTCATGGCGAGCGGGAGAAACTAAAGGCGCGCGAAAGCAAGTTTCGCGCCGTTTTCGTGACGTCAGGGTCACCTGACGGGGTAGTCTCGAGCGCCGCAGCCATTCAGCGTGGCGGATGCGCTGCCTCCGCGAAAGAGGGGGAGAAAAAGAGGAGGTTGACCGCGCCGGCGAGGGTGTTGCGGCGTAGATCAAAGCGTGTCGCTACTTTCTAACATCAAGGGGTTTTAGTTTAGTCATCGCTCCCGTGGTCTCCAATATTTTGCACTCCACTGTACATGAGGCGTGGATGACGTTTCAACACCGCGGGACTGAAAATAAGCGTGAGGACAAGACTGCGTGTCATGGTTGGGTCTTGTACGTGTGAGCGTGAGCGAGCCGCGTACGCGTGATAAACGCAAATCCCACACTTAACATTGCGCGGAGCGCTCGCGCGGAAACTTTGTATCACGCATATAAAAATCCCAATAGGGGTGCAGTGATATATCACGTGATCTGCACGAATCGTGGGCGATGGAGAACAACGCTTTGCGCCTTTTTACCACCCTGCCGGGAATACGAAAATTTTTCTTTAGGAGGCTGATGAAGACCGTTGTATTTGGAGACTGCTCTCCGCCATTTTTGGTGTGATTTCTCCGGCGAACTGCCACGACATGCGTCCATTGCAGCTAATTGTTCGAGCTAGTGCGTATTGCCATGTTTAGTTCAAAGACATTCTTGGTGTACAACGCGGGTGCTGATGCAACAAAACGGAGAAAAAAAACATTAATTCATGCCATTTTCTACTTAATATTGTTTATTGCATCAATAAAGAGCCATGGCCAACCAGTTTAACCGTTTAATATGCAAAGACCCTCACATCACCCGGACTGAAGCTCACTTGACCGCCATTTTGTTATTACTTTGCATTTTGGGAAGGGGCAAATGCGAGTTTTACTTCTGTTGTGACGGCTGCTCCTCATCCTTACTTTAGCTCACTCCATATGTTCTTGATGACTTCGATGTTCGGTGCGTAGATCTCCTCGAAGTATGGAAGCTCTGCCTCGAGACGCGCGTAGTAGCTAGTCAGCTTGGGGAAATAATTTTTGTCCACAGAACCGTTCTGTAAAAAGAATGCCACAATCAAGGCTTCTGTGATGCTGCTCTCCCGGCGGTTCAAGCAAAACGCGTGTAGTTTTTTATAAAGAACGCAAAGCTTTCAATGGGAAGACAGTGACATAGATTGGGTAGACAGAACTTATCAATTTGCCTTCACCTTATGCTCTTGAACGTCATCAGGAGCCGTATAACGTAAACTATTCCAATCTGTTTTTATTCCAATTTCCAGACATCAGAATAACGTAACCGCAGACGCAAGCATCGGGTGGTGAGACGCATCGTTGTTTGAACCGCCCAATCAAACGCTCTCCTCGTTCATAGGTGGTCAATTTTGTTTGCTTTCAAAGGGAATTGCATCACCTACCTTAACAGGTCTTTTGTATCTAGTTGACTGACAAGAGGCAAGAAGCGTGCAGAAGTGGAGAGGGATTTCGTGGGGCCGAGCTAGCGCTGTGAAAGTAGATAACCGCATGTGGAGGGTGGGTGCAGCGTTCGAAATTCAGCCGCCGCTTCCGCTTACTCAGCTTGTGGTGGCTTGTGGAAATTCGCGGCGGTATGCAACAGAAGGTTAAAAATGCCGCTAAAAGGATCCTCGTCTAAGGAGAGTTCACAGAGCGTTGACCTATACTTGCCGAGAGGTCTCGACAACGTTATGCTTACACGTAAATGTTTTTATTATGCGCAAATATCTTGTTTTCACGGGCGGCTCTGAGTATAGCGAGTGTCAGATCGATCGATGGACACACATCCCCTATTTCTTTTGGAACGAGACAGTCTCAGGCTACAAAAAAAAGTTTTGTTTGGCCTATAACGGCATGTTTATTAAGCACAAGTCACTTTCACGCGCTGGTTTTAGCGGTTTTGTGACGTTGTGTGACAGAAATGCGACGATGCATCCCGAAAACGTTTGAAAAAGAGCAGAACGTTACGGCGAAAAATGTGCAGAATAAGAAGAGTCATTCCACGCCAAATCAACCAGTCTTTTTTCGACGTCACAGATATAGTTGACAAAGTCTCCACGTGTTGTTGATGTTGAAAACTCATTTTCCCCGTTTATTTTTCTTCACAAAAATTGATTGTTCTTGCCAGCTCAGCCAGAAGGCATCAGTCTACATTTTTTTTTCAAAGGCACATTGTATGATCCTATCGTTCAAATGGCGTCTATGGTAAGAAATTGGAGCGATGAGACTGCCAAAATAACCAATATTTCAAATATTTGAATACTTTGAGTGTTTTTCGCACTGCCAACAGCTGGTAAAATTGCAAAGTTTGAATTTTTTTTGTCACAATGCGAGGAAATCCAGAAGCCACAAATTAAACATACGACGGTAGCCAGGTTGACATAGTATAGCCAAAAATATTTGAAGCTTTGAGTATTCAGCCGATCGCCTGAAAAATAACTGTAAAGTTATAATTTTTTGCAAAAAGCTTTGTCTCCCAGGTAAAAAAAAAATTAGCTTTGATGGTCGGCTTAAAAACATATGTGATATATTACGGATGGTCGATTACCTTTTTTATTTGAATAACGAATAATGATTCATCATTTTAGCCTTTAATCGATTAATCGCTTTCAATGCAGGAATTTTCATTAATTAATTAATTAATCGAAATTTTAGCCGTGCACTTTAAATAGGTTGAAACACAGTTACCTACTTTTGTAGGACTCTATTTCTATGTTTGAGAGCTGGAACCAAGTTTGGAATACAAGTTGATCAAGAATAATGTTTAATTTGTTAAAGACTAAATAGAGTTGGCATTACTGGCCTTTGAAAATATAAACAATATATTATATAAAATGGCACTTTGAGCAGCATTTAACAATATAAATGGCACTAATGAATCCCTGTACACTACAGTCATACAAGCAATAAAAAAATGGCCAAAGTGCATGGTGAATGAAGTCCAACTAAATTATGCTAGAAATTGCAGTATGCATAGGCGAAAAGAAAGTTACTGGTTTAGGGTTTTAAGTCACATAATCTTTTTTACAAGAGCGAAGGAATGTCAATTGGCTGGGATGTTTGGGTGAAACCGACACCTTCTTTGAATGGCCACACAACCAGCATGCGAGAATAGACACTCGGAAGCTTTAGATATGCTGGAATTGACGTGAACTCTATTGCTATACGAAATACATGCTCCAAACCGGTGCGAATGCTGTGCCATGTCTTCAGTGGACTGGGAGTGACACATTAGGGAGTTTTAGTATAGCGGAAAACGCTACGCGTTACCGTTAGCGTGCGACACAACGCTAACGCAAAGAAAGGCTGCACTGCGCGGTACAAGGTAGTGTTTTAGAATAGCGGAACGGAGCAAAACGCTAACGTAAATACACTTGGGCGCCATCTCGCGGCGGATACAGCAAACATGAGCAAACCCTCTAGTTAAGCCTACTCCCCCGCTAATCAAGAACGTATATCGAAAACGCCCATTTGTCACCTATACGCCGCTGTCGAAGCATCATCACACAAATCTAAAACAAACACGAGCATTAGTGTTGAACGAATGAACCGAACAGTGCAGACCTACGACTCGATAGATCCGAAGTGGACGGCTCTCGCTCCAACAGGCGCCGCCATCTTGCCCTACGTAAGAAATCCCTTGCGTGCGTTAGCGTTGAACGCTATATTCCGGAAATAGCGTACGTACGTAAGAGTTCTGGCTACGTTTACGTTCTGCGCATGCGCAGTTTGCAGCACGCAACGCTAACGGTAACGCTAAATCCGTGCGTTTGCTGTTTTCCGCTATACTAAAACTCCCTATTGATCAACGACTGGTTTGCGATAGTATACCTTGAATTGCGAGGGCATTTCAAGCCTCCGGCTTTAGGGCTTGCTTTCAGTATTGTATAAAATATTCGCCAAGATTATTTCGAATAGAATCAGGGCAACCCTTGACATTAGCCAACGAAGAGAACATGCCGGCTTCAGGAAGGGATATTCTGCGATCAATCATATCCATGTCATCAATCAGGTAATAGAGAAATCTGCGGAGTACAGTGAACCTCTCTATATGGACTTCGTAGGTTATGAAAACGCGTTTCATACAGTAGAGATACCAGCCGTCATAGAGGCATTGCGTAATCAAGGAGTACAGGAGGCATACGTGAATAGCTTGGCAAATATTTTCAAGTATTGCATAGCAACCTTGGTTCTCCACAAGAAAAGTAGAAAGTTACCTATCAAGAAAAGGGTAAGGCAAGAAGACACAATCTCTCCAAAGCTATTCACTGCATGCTCAAAAGAACTATTCAAACTTTTAGACTGGGAAGGCTTAGGAGGGAGAATCGACAGCGAATATCTCAGCAACCTTCGGTTTAGAGATGACATTGTCCTATTCAGCAACAATGGGGACTAAAACAGCAAATGATTGAGAACCTTAACCGAGAAAGTGTAAGAGTGGGGTTGAAGATTAACATGCAGAAGACAAAGATCCTGGTAAATAGCCTGGCATGGAAATAGGTATACAGAAACTTTATTTGACTGGAAAACATTTTAAGGAATAAGAATTCAGGATCGTCAGTCCGCCTCTAGAGTCTGTAAAGGAGCACGTTTATCTAGGTCAATTACTCACAGTGGACCCTGATCATGAGAAAGAAATTAACGCAAGAATAAAATTGGGTTTGAATGCATATGGCAGGCTTTGCGAAATACTGACTGAGAGCTTACCACTGTCATTGAAAAGAAAAGTGTACAATCATTGCATTCTACCGGTGCTAACATATGGGGCAGAAACATGGAGGGTAACCAAGAAGCTCGATAACAAGTTAAGGATGGCACAAACAACGATGGAACGAAAAATATGACGCCTAACGTTAAGATACAGGAAGAGAGCGGTGTGGATCAGAGAACAAACGGGGATAGCCGATATTATAATTGACATTAAGCGGGAAAATAGAGCTGGGCAGGCCATGTAATGCGTAGAATGGATAACCGGTGGACCATTAGAGTTACAGAATGGATACCAAGAGAAGAGAAACGCAGTCGACGATGGCAGAAAACTAGGTGGGGCGATGATGTTAGGAAATTTGCAGGCGCAAATTGGAATCAGCTAGCTAATGACAGGGGTAATTGGAGATCACAGCGAAATTCCTTCGTCCTGGAGTGGACATGAATATAGGCTGATGATGATAATGACGATGCCTTCATTGCCGTAAATTTTAGACAAATCTATACTTTTCCAAGTACAGAAGACGCTGCAAACACGTACAATCGGTACTAGTTACAAAGGTTCAGCTCGTCAAGGCGGCTAAGCCGAAGTGCGCCAAGCGTCCAAAGCTCCTGACTTGCCCACAATAAATTCAATAGGGCTTTTTATGTCGCGTGTCGAGGAGTTCGTAACAAAAATCGTCCGTGGCGTAAAGGTTTCAATATAGGGCTTCACTCCCAGATTTCCTTTGTTCGAATCCTATTGTCAGACAATATTATTAATGTTTTATTGTATGATTATTTATTCTATAATTATTGTATGCACGAGGCTTTACTTGGTTGTTTGCACTATGGCTATTATTACACTATTATGGCTATGACATGAGACTATGTGGCTATTATGGCTATTATTACACTATTACACTATGGCTGGACCGCGTTGGACCCTCCGCTGTCCTGTGATTGCCGAAGTGCTCCCAGGCGGCGCTCATTATTGTCACAATGCAACGCTTCGCTTCACCGCTCATAGATGGCGACTGTCACATCCGTTACATCAGTTGCCGGAAATCAGTCTTGAAACCCGAGATAAAACATTTTCGTGTTAAAAAAAATTAGCTTAGTTTGCACTAGTGACGCAATGCGAACGAAACAGCAGAGTTGATCGCCACTTAGCTGATCCTGGCCTTAGGGTTTAAGGTTTTCTAGAAGTTATTGCTTATTTATCGATTATCGTTTACCTATTGATTATCTATCGACTGGCTTTCGCAAGGTATTTGCCTCGTATTTTGACTAGGCTAAGCACTGCCATGTGATCCGCAGCCTTTCCAGAATTATTTGAAAAATGATCGATTATCGATTACCTATTGATTGGCTATGGTTTGGCTATCGCAAGGTCAAGCGAGGCGCAGCTGTGTGCTGTGCCGTGATAGCTGGGCGAGTTTTTGCGAACGCTACGCGCGGAAACGAAAAGCCTAAGCAGCTGCGCTGTTAAAAAAGCCTGCCTCCTTTCCACCCTGGTGCAGATGTTAGACAAGTACCACCACCCTAAATGACGTCAGACTACGTTCGCCGTTATAGAAGCACCACCCTCACAAGCGACGTACGTTACGTGTGCGCAGGTACAGCATACATCCCCATCTTCTAGGCCGTCCGCCAAGCGAAAGTGCCTTATTGAACCAAATAAATGTTAAAAAGTACGTTGCGTCAGAAAATGCGTAAGCACGACTCGCATACAAGCTTAAGACGTATAGCTTCGGATTGTAATACATACGAGAAAACTTAATTATGTCGTTTAGAAAAAGTTTATTTCAACTTAGGACTGTACGAAGTCACAGTGACGGCGCGATTCCACCAGGATGGCTACATATGCAAAGTACGGAACATTGTATACATGGCACGTTTTCCATTATGTTTAGAAAAGGCCATACGGACACAGAGTTACAATGACAGCAGAATTCAACTAGGACGATAACATATACAAAGTACGCAGCATTCTATACAATTTAGTTACCCGGAAACTGAAAGACAAAGCCCCTTTCCAGCTGCCTTTTGAGGTCCATCCTCGTTCATCCTTATTCTTGTAGGCCCTCCGCTTGGCGCATTATTGCATTATTGAACTAAACGGTTTTCTGAAAGTGAAATGTGTCAGAAAATTCGTAAAGTACGACTTACAGACAACCTAGGGACATGATTGCGTCGGATAGGAATTCGAATTACGAGAAAAGAAAATTCTGTTACGCTGAAACTGAAAGCTGAACCCCTTTACCAGCTGTCGCGGTGGTTCTGTTGTTGGGCAGCGTTTGCCATATTATATATTATGGTTGTCGCGTACGCTGTGCGACAGATGAAACGGGCAGAGCACCCACGCATCAAGGACAGATACATTTTCTTTGGTAAATGTATCACCTCCTTGCCTGGTATCGAAGCTTTCATAGAAGCCCATAGGTTCAAAACATGGCGATTCATCGGTGGTTCATGGGGCTTCGCGCCATGTGACGAGGGAACACTTCGGGATAAATTAGTAGAACACAAAAGTGTCTTCAGAGAAGCTTTTGCATGTTTGCTTACATGAACTCACGGTCCACTGCAGCGAAAGGCACACGATTTGCCGGACAGCGACCGTGTTGCATGTTTGCATCGCGCGCGGCATCCTGTTGGCGAGTGGCTTTGAAACGCGCCAGACGTCTCGACGCGCTGACTTGCCTGCGAGAAATTGATAAGTGTGTTCCAAGCCTCGTGTCGGTGCATGCGTCCATGGTCAACGCCTCCTAAAGAAAGGAGGCATTGCCGTGGCGTAATGCAATAAAGCGAAGAATACGTCCGTGGCGTAATGGTTTCAGTATCGGACTTCTGTACTCTATAGAGGTCCTGGGCTCAAATCCTGCCGTCGAACACATTTAATAATGTTTACTTTGCCATTTATTACACAGTACTTCGATAAAAATGACGTGTTTACGCAGTCACGAAGCCGTTTACACTTGGTTCTTTATTCTATAGCTACACGGTGTGGGAGCCTCCGCTGCGCTTTGACTACCGAGGCGCTGCCTAGCTGTCGCCGCTTGTTAGTGTCATGATGCAGTGCTTCGCTTCACCGCACCTAGATGTCATCCGTTACATAAGTTGCAGGAAGTCATTCGTGAAACCCGGCATAAAACACTTTCGTGTTAAAAATAATGTGATGCCATATCCGTTAAAAACAGAAGTGACGTCACTTTTTGTTCTCATAGGCGCGAAATTTGTTTTGGTGGCCTGCCATTAGAGCTGTATTTTGAAATGCCCCGCAATTCAACTCGATTGGCGTTTCGATATTTCAGCGCTGAAAGCGATGCAGCAAAAGGTCAGCCGCGCTGATGTCGAAATCGCATGCTTGCCCGAACATCGCCTCTTTGCAGGCTGAGGAAAGCTTTGGGTGCAGAGTGCTGGTCGCAGTGTCCGACGCCAAGTCCATCGGCCAGCGTAGCCGCAGGAAATTAGCTAAATTACACAATTATCTTGCGGCCGTAACTTCCTACTTCTGATGGAAGATGTTAAGAAACGATGAGACAACCTGCGTCACCACAATTCAGGCAATTGTTGGCAATCAAAACAACACAACGTGTGATGGGGGCGTATTGTAATAGGCGAATTTCACGAGCGCACATTTATGCACACTTCAAGAGCTCCATTGCAGTCAAAGTGATAGCGCCGCATCAACACCCCTTTTATAGTGGGCGCTAAAAAGTGTTATGTATTATTAATGGCAGAGAAAAATAGAATTCTCTTTTCTTTCTTAGCCACGCGCATATACAATCGATTAGAAATCTTATTTTCGTTGAATGAATCAAACTGCTAATTGTTCAAATAAAATAAACGATGTTTCTTTATCAATGATTGTTCCATTTTCACATTGTAGCGATTGAATCTCTGCTCCCATAACCACTCTTGCTGATGTCGGTGACAATTGGTTCTGAACCGATTTTCTCCAGAAGCTTCGTTACCTATTTGTATGGGCCTTGTACACGTGTGCACGCGTTCGTGCCGCACGCACGCATGCGTGCAGTAGTGCAGCATACATCGTCATACTTGTAGGACCTCCGCCTGGTGCAAATGCGCTATTGAACTAATAGTATTTCTCAATGTAAACTGTCCCATAAAATTCCTAAAGTACGACTTACACACAACCTGCCCACATGATAGCATCCGAATTCAATTCGAATATACGAGAAAACATAATTCTGTTAGGCGGAAACTAAAACACAGGCCCCTTTTCCAGCTGTCGGTTTTTGAATGAGCAAGCCACGTAAAATTGCCGGCCAACTAGAGGCCAACAGCTTCTCTGCAAAAGCAAAAAATGAAAAGAAAAGAAACAGTGGAATATACGATTACAAAACCTATGGGCTTTGGTCGACAAAGATTTGATGACAATACACCGTAGATATTATATCGTATCTCGCACCGTGTTTGAATGCAAAGCCTTCTTTGACTCATTCTTGACTCTTTGCGGTAGGTAAGCAGGCAGATATTTACGTAGTTAGGTTTTTGTCTCGCCTAGCTTTAGTAAAAAGAATATAATTAGTGACTGATGGGGGAATCAAACCTCGGCAGTCAAGCATAGAAGCCCGGTGCGCTTACGATAAAGTCTCGATTTTTTATTTTTTTCGTACGTATACTTATTACAAAGCCAGCCTTATTACAAAGTCCCCCTTGTGGGCTGTCCGTTCCGGCTGCTGCTAAAGTGCTGATTTGTCAGTGAAAAAGAAACAGGAGCCCCCCAGCCAGTCTCCTCCTCACCGGCACGGCTCCAACCAATCAGCGGTGGCCAAAATGGACAGTCCACTAGGTGGACGATTACAGAATACCCCCCTCTCCCCAGTACTTTCTTACTCGTGTTCTTTGAGAGCGCCGTTCCTAGGCACCCGTTCATGCGGGGAGTCTCGGCGTCGGCGTAACCGAGTGAACGAGCACAAAAGCGAAAGATGAAAGGTCAACGCGGAGTGCAGCGGTAAATGGAGGGCGGCGATAGCGAAGAGAGCGCGAGGCGGCAAGCAGAAGAGGAGGTTATGGCGAAAGCGTGACAACAAAAGCGTAGTGCCGCGAACGACGGGCCTTGCGGCAACGATGGCTACTCGATGGCGCCAGGGTAGCGCGCGTCGTCTGTATGGAAAGAATTACAGCGCTGCTTTAGCGGAGGTCTGTCTGCGGCAGCTGCTGTAAATCGCACCCACGCGTCCCGATTAGCCAGGCAGTCGCGCCACACTTCGCTTGATTTGGAACGTGCTGTAGGACTCAGATCGTCCGCGTCAGCCAGTACATCGCGAAATACAGCGGCGTTCAGTACATCGCCAGTACAGCTGCGTTAAAATTTCGCAGTTAGGGAATATCGTAATCATCGTTATTGTTTCAACGCAAAGCATTTCTTGGAAAACAAGACTGTATGACGAACATGAATGTTAGGTCATGACATGAATATTATGACGTGAGCCATGTAGGTCATGAAACACCCGCCTACGTCTTGGTGCATTCATGGTCGTTTCGTTAAATTGGTATGTACCAAAATGGCCATAGTATGACAAGAGTGTATGAAAAACATGAATGAGAGGCCACGACATGAATGTCATGACATGCGTGTCATGTAGGTCATGAAACAGCCGCCCACGTCTTGGCGCTCTCGTGGTCATTTCGTTAATTTGGTATGCTCCCCGCCCCCTGCTTCGCACGATATGGATTCCCACAGGGCGTGGGACCTACCGGCTATTTTTAATGTTCTAAACTTGCATCTAATAGTTTGTGTAGGCGTCTCTTGTAGCATTTTTGGTTTTTCGTAGGTATATTTAGATGGTTTATCTGTAGTGTTATTTTACGTGTATCCTTGTTGATATAAAAAGGCTCCTCATTATCCAAAATGTTCCTGCGACGTACATTACATCTAGAGAGCATGACACCCACATTACCACATCGACGAGGGCTGAGCTTGCGGCTCTCCTTAGCGTGATAGTTACGTAACTGAAGAAGTGCCGAGAAAATGGACTTTTTTTCGCATCTCGAGCCAGTCATTGAGAGCGTGCTGTCACGCCTACGTCACGGAACCTACGACCAGACAGTTTCCAAGATTCGGTAGGCTCACTATCGAGCTATCGATTGGGGTCACAATCCTGTTTACCAGTAGTTGCCGGATCATTGCCGCGTTTTTGTGCAAGGACATCGCGGCGGCTGTGCCGCTCGGTCCACCCACGATACCGCGTAGACAGCTTGGGTGTCTCTGTCTAGAGCTGATGCTACAAGTAGACTCCTATCATCGTCTCGTAACACCAATGTAGCGGAAAGGAGTTCTCCACGTTTCTCGAACTGTCACCGGCGAATTCTGGACCTTTCCTAAAAGATTGAGCTACCATAAGGCCTGTCCCGCTGCGATCCAACGTCATCAAGCCGGTTGTGGCTAGACGCGAAATTCACAAAGAGCTGCTCGTTCTTCATTGCGATTAGCGACACACCTAAGTACGACACATCTATGTGCGACACTTACAGGGGAATGAGGAGTCAATCGGTCATCTCTGCATTTGTCGGCGCTATGGCGGCCTGCGCCTTCTACACCACGCCATGTTAGATCACCTGGCTTCATTCCCGGTGACAAGTGCTTCAACTGTGGCCCTACGCATCACAAGCTCAAAAAGATACAAGGGCATTACGGCAGTTGCTGAAGTCGAGAGACTTCAATGGATAAGTGCAGTTTCAATCTGCACTCGAGACAAAGTGACAGGCTAAGCATTTTTTGTTTCTTTTTTCCTTTTTATCTCCTAACCTACTTTCCTGAGCGTACGATAGCAAATCAGATGTTCGTCCGGTTGACCTCCCTGCCTTTCCTTCACTCTTCCATGTCTTTCTCCTGCCTCAATACTAATATAGTACGGATTTATAACAAATTTACCCAAGCTGGCATTTTGTTGCAGGTCCTTATGCTCGAGCTCTCAATCCTGCCCACTGTTTAGCATACTTTTCGCTAGGTTGGAAATCAGCACCTAGAGACGTCTGCAACAGTTCCATAAGTCAGCAGCAAAATACCTAGAGGCCATCATTTTGAAACCCTGTATCACAAAGTCTGTCACATTTTATTCCGGTGAATGGCATGCTGCTGCAGCTGAACTGATTTTACGACATTGTTTTCGGCCTCCCAGGGTTCACTTCATGCGCTCCTGCAAGAGGGTGATGGCTGGCTTGAAGATTTCATCGTAGCCAGCAATTTCGGGCAAGACGCGCTCGTAGTAGCTGCTCAGCTTCTGAAACTTGGCCTTGTTGAAGAAGCGCATCTGAAATTTGAAAGTAGCATTGGAATACATGTTACAGTGCCTCTTTTGAAATGCTAGAAATTTAGGATGCATTTAGAGAGCTGTGAACCACCTGCATAACTTTTTCCGAACCGATTTTTTTTTTTAATAACAGGTGACACAAAGCGTTGTTCCGCATTTTCAGGTTCATTTAAGGAAGATAAGGACGGGACTTCCGTGACAGCTCGCGATGTTCAAGTAGATAAATAACGAGATTCGTTAATGAACTTTTAATTAGGCACTGTAGGAGACATATTGCAATTACGAGATTGAAACCAAGGCGCAGGGAAGTCATGTTTACTTAATAGAAATGGAAAGTATAGCACCACTTTCTAGATATCGAGCCCTAAAATTATTTTAGGAAATAAATGGGCTTTCCGGCTTACAGTGTCCTAACAGCGGGCGCCCAACATTTCAATGAGATCTGAATTGAAACTGAAGTGCATTTCTAGAAGATTAGGAGATATAAGGCAGCTATTGCCTTGACCTTACTGCTAAATAGACGTGACTCAACTGCTTTTTCGCTGTTATTGTTTCATTAAAACATGTGGCCTGAAATGAGTAATAATTAGAAAGAACTTAAATAAACATCTTTAACTAGTAACCAGCACATTGCAATTTGTCGCGTATGTAACGCCCACCTGTTAGGTAATTTATTTCATTAAGACTAATTGAGCTATATGTGTCATGCAATAAAAACATTTTATAAATAAAAGTAACTTAGCATAGTTATTGTACTTGCGTTCCAGAAAGCATGCTAGGCAATTTTGTAGTCATCAATGCTGCGATATTTTGTCAAACAATAAGCTGTGCGCTGGTTAAAAATCTGAAAGTCACGGAGGCTGGAAATTCTTGAACTACGGAATGTTTTTAAAGCCAGTCGGAATGGAAATTACAATTGATAGAAATTACTTACATTCGCAATAGAAATTTGAAATATGTGTGCATTTACTGTGAACTGTGTTTGGTGACGTCACACATTTGACCCAACACTGTGGCCACCCTACTGACAAAATGCGCCACTCTAAGCAGAAAAATAGCGCTACGAATGTTACATCACCAATTTATAGCTGAGCTGGTATTGTAACTTAGCGAAATTGATCACTTATTTTCACACTTACATTTCACTCTCACTTTGGTCTATTCTCGTATGAATGATACAGATATTCTGAAGTTGAATCGGCAAGATGACAAGGACATACAAAAAGTGACGAACACGAGAACTCTTTGATGGTATGCCTCTGAACAACCTGAACAATTATTCAAGACCAATTAGCTCACTATTTCATACATATGCTCCTTCATGTCAACTTCCTTAACAATGTGTAATGTTTCCTGTCCGCGTTCTAAGCCCTGATCACAGTTCTCTTAGAATATACGGTGGAGCTTCTGTCGCGCACGCGTTTTCTGAACTGGAAAAGTGGACTTAATTATATTTATTAGCTTCGCTTTGAAACACTGCTTCTTCATAAAGGCGGGAGGGGGAAGAGTACACGTCCAATCAGAGGCGTTAAAGAGACAATTAGCCCATCGTCATTCTAATGGCAACATACAAGCACAACGTTTTCAAACACTGCAGTAGCGCTTATCTTGGACAACGTAACTTTTTGTTTGAAGTCACAGGCCTGACCGTGGCAGGTGCTCCCGCTTTCCAGATTTTTGTGTTGTCACTTCACAGACGATGACGGTCAAATAATTATTCGAACTTCATTGTCCTCTTCAATGTCTAAACGTTAAGCTATTACTTCAGAAACGGTTAGGATTGAGTAATATTTCAAGCTTCATTGCCCTCTGTAATGTATAAACAACCACAAAGGGGCACGTACGGTGAAGGGTAGTTTGGCAAAAATCGTCTATCTATAGTCCACAAGCTTCATACAATCAGAAATACGAAGAAAATGACACGGATGCAACAACATGCAAAATGTCAGTGCACGGCCCAGGTGTGTCGACAGAAGTCACAGTTACCAACCAGAAGTTATCTGCTCAAAATGTAGGCGATTCTATTCGTATGAGAGAGGAAACTCTGGACATGCGCTGCACTCGGCTGTTCCCTTTGGGAGTGGTCCCCTCGCGACATTACTTCTGGCAAGAACAAGGGGGGACAAGCTTCAACCATTCTCGTGATTTCTCTACGCATCAACAATACAGATCTGTACCTTACTAAATGTGATCCGGCGCAGCGTTGTTAACCACTCAAATTCTTTTTATATCGCTTCTCGAAGTGTTCTTTGCACAATGGTAGCTGACTACGAGCACCAATAGGAGCGGGAAGGCATTCCATCATTCCTGTTTGCTTAATAGCATACTCTAGGTTATTTAACATTAAAAGAGCTACAGTATACAATTTTGTACTTGAAAGTTTTACTACTCACACGCTTTTGCGACAAACATTGCGTACGTGGGGACGCCTGTGCCTTGAGAAACCTTGTATGGAAACCAGAAATGTAAACGAATAGCCGAAAGGTTTTAGTAAACGGCTTGCTTTTTTAAAGGAATGATGCGCATACTGGCATACAGTCGTCACAGTGACGTTTTTTAGGTAGTATTAGTTTTTTTCAGAGCTAAATTTCGTATAAAACACAGCTGTTAACTAGAACATCTGAAGTGATGGTGACTATACATATAAGCCGATTCGTCATACATGTGCCGATTCCAGCGACGCGAGCGCCGTTGGGGAAGGCGACTGTGATCCTGCTCTTTTGCCGACGGTGCCCTCTCCCGCAACCGCCACATGGGGAAGAGGGGAAGAGGGCGGACATAAGATTTAATATACTAACTCTAATGGGCATGACAATACCGCATGACGATGCGTCGGCGCGTCACGGGGAACCTCATACACACTCATGCTCAACGGATTTTTAGGTTGGTGACATCTCGAAAAAGCTTTGCCGCTGAATTTTGCGAGACCCCGACCGTTACTACGAATAGTGTAAAATGGCATGTCGCAGTGGTGTCTCTTTTGTTACCCGCTGACATGTGTCGATGATGACGGGCTAATAAACAAATTCCTTGAATTATGGTATATTGCAAATCAGGAGGGAACGTGCACACACCTTCAATATTCAAGTTTCTCTTGACTTTTATTTGAAGCTGCCACATCTATTGCATTACAGGGGCAAGTCGCTCGAAACACTGGACGGGACAAATGCTGGAGCATCATGACATGCGCTTGATATATCATCGTCTCACCTGAAGAACGTGAAGCTTATAAAGCCTTGTTTTTGCTCTCGCACTTGCACAGAAAATAAACGTGTTTTTCGAAACGTTTGGTAAAGAGCAATGTGAATACGAATCCATGTGTATATTTCGTTACGGTAAAGGGAAAGAAGAAAGTGACATGAACTTGAGGAAGACGAAGACTCTGGCCGTTGCCTGAACGCCACATACATCGCTTGTAAATATAAATTATTCTACACTCGTGGGCCTGCTTTCTTCCTGCAACATTTTGGTGGAAGGTGTGGGGCACAATCACGGAACTTCGCAGTGGACGTCATCTACCTGCCGCCACAATGGTATATCAACCGACACAACCGACAACGCCTCAGCAGTCCGTGCCAACGGTCATCCTCACTTATCCGCGGGACCCGAGGACATTTTGTGGCACGGTCAACGCCGACGTTGAGGACTGGCTTGCGATGAACGAGCGAGTGTGCGACAACAGGAGGAATCCAACAATGATGCTAGCAAAACTGATGTTTTATCTCAGAGGAACTGCGAGGCAGTGGTACGATACACATGAAGCTGACCTAACGAGCAGGGATGCCTGCAAAGAAGAAATGCGAGACCTGGTTGACAGACCTTCCGGTCATCAATTGGCAGCAAAAGAAAAGCACTTGCATGCAGCGCTCAGACGTCAACAGAATCCTATGTCCTGTACATACAGGATGTGCTGGCCCTCTGTCGCACGGCTGATAACAACGTGACCAAGGAAGTCAAGATTGGTCACATACTAAAAGGTACTGCAGGTGATGTGTTCAGTCTCCTGATGTGCCACTGGGGATGCAATTATAAAGAAGTGCCGGCGCTTCGAACAAGCGAAGGGCCGCCGCGTCGCTCAAGCTTTCGACAGATTGCCCAATACTGCCGCGACATCGACCAACCGACAGGACCGGAAGAGATAACGCGCATCGTTCGCCATGAACTTGAGGCCATGGCTCCGGCTCCAGTTCGTTCCAACTATCGGGAAAGCGTGCTCGCTATATCGCTTATACAAGCGGTCGTTCGGGAGAAAATAGCGAGTTTGGCCATTCCATCTCTCTGCTCGGTCCGCCATACGAACACTTACCAGATTTCTCCAGCCGCTCGCTCCCGGGCGCAAAGCTTTCCGCCGCTCTGTCGCAGCCCAGCTGACTGGCGCACAGCGGATGATACACCCATCTGTTTTAATTGTTCCGGTATTGGACACATTGCTCGGCGGAAAAATCGGAATTATTATTGTACCGGCCAACTCGCAGGGGCCGTAAACCAAACAGCTACAGGGGGGCAGACAATGTAGAAACGGACGTACAATTGAAGACTGCCGATGACAAACCCATATATAAGGTTGATAAAATCAGAGTTTTAGGACTGCTCATTGAAGCAAAAGGCAACAATGGAGAAACCGTTAGGAAGTTAGAAGGCGCAGTATCTCAAGTTATGAGGTTGATCAAAAGGATAGCCAACAGACACAGTGGAATGAAGGAAGGAAACATGATCAGACTGGTACAGGCGTTCGTTATCAGCAGGATCGTATACGTTGTACCCTACCTTAGATTGTACGCTGCAGAAAAGATTAAATTAGAATGCCTCATTAGGAAAATTTATAAACAAGCCGTAGGACTACCAATCAGCACTAGTACCGACAGGCTATTAGAATTAGGCCTGCACAACACAATAGATGAGCTCATAGAGGCGCAGCGGATAGCGCAGTACGAACGCCTTTCCAAGACCAAGACAGGAAGACACATACCAGAAAAACTAGGTATTGGGTACCATACTCAAAACGGAACCAAAGTGGACATCCCGAATTGTGTCAGGGATACGATAACCGTTCCCCCATTACCAAATAACATGCATCCCGTGTACCATAAAGGCAGAAGAGAAAGCAGAGCAATGGTCATACAAAAGAAATTTGGGAATAGTCAAGACGCAGTATTTGTAGATGCTGCTAGATACAAGCACAGGCGCGGCTTTACAGCCGTAGTAATTGATCATGAAAAGAAGTGCAAAACATGCGTTACGGCAAGCACAGTAAATATCGAGACTGCGGAGGAGATAGCTATTGCGCTAGCAATATCACAGACCGAAGCGGACGTAGATAGATAGATAAACTTTAATTCAAATATAGTTTTGTCTTGCCCCAATGGGGCATCGCTAATGGTCGGGGCCCCTAGTCCAGGGCTCCGCTGGCTCTTGCCATCTTCTCTGCTCTCTGGATCAGCTTGAGCTGGTCGTCGAGGGCCGAGCTGGACAGCAGTGCCTCCCATTGCTCCCTCGTGGTGTTCGTGTCATGGTGTTCTATGTTGCGTAGCGTGCACTCCCACGTAATGTGGTATAGGGTTGGTGTGGCCCCACACCACGGGCATTCGTCCCTGTAGGCTGTGGGGTGCAGGCGATGTAATATGTGTAGGTTCGTGTAAGTGCCTGTCTGGAGCCTACGCCAGGCAGCGGCATCCTCCGTCTTTAGTATTCGATGGGGTGGGGGATATCGCAAGCGACTCCCTCTGTGGTAGTTCAGGATTGCTGAATACTCGGGGTCAACTGGGTCAGGGTCATCTGCAGTCGGCGTCATGAGTGCTCGGTTATATGCAAATTCTCGAGCTGCTCTGTCGGCATACAGGTTACCCGTGATGGCAGCGTGACCCGGTATCCAAATGATGGTTATGATGGTGTTGTCGTCAGTGTCCTCCTTAGGTATTTGGGCTAGGACTTGTGCCGCAGGTCTTGCGATTCTTCCCTGTAGGAAGTTGCGGCAGGCCTGCTGGGAGTCCGTGAGGATCGTCAGTGGTTTTTTTGCGTGTTGACCTTCGCGGATGGCTAACGCGATGGCCAGTTCTTCCGCTTCCGTGATCGTGCAGGGGCGGGTCGATGCACTGGAGGTGACGTGGCCTCGGCGGTCGCATACCACTGCCACTGCGCCCTTTTTATTCGTTCCGTACATAGCGGCGTCCGTAAAACGGACGTAATAGTCAGTGACTCTCAGGCGGCAGTAAGAAATTTTGCTAATGGCCGAATCTCTCCTGAAGCACTACGAATCCTAATGGCAGGTACCAAAAGTCAAGAAAAAGATGTTTATTTAATATGGACACCCGCTCACACCTCCACCTCGCCAGGAGAAAGCAATAATAATAAGACGGCGCATGACGTGGCTCGAGGGCTTACGGACCGAGTCACGGCCGATAATACGGCGGGCACCTTAGCGTCTCCTGAGAACGAGGATGGAGAGGAGTGGGAATGGAAGGATTGTATGACCAGATTTAATGACATCACACAACACTACAAATTGCAAAGGTGCATTTTCCCACCACCTCACCAAAAGCTCAGCAAAAAGCAGTCTGTCGAATGGCGGCAATTACAGACCAGAACTTATCCGAACCCGGTGATCTCACATCTCATTTACCCAGACATGTGCAAGACAGACAAATGCAAGAACTGTGGTTCTAGAGCTAATCTGGAACATATGCTATGGGAATGTCGAGGCATAACAAACAATAATGGGGATGCAGCCTCTCGCGATCGCCTCCGCGTGCGCTGGGAGATTGTGTTGCTCAGCTCTGCCCTTGACGATCGACTTTGGGCTGTCCAGCGGGCCGAGGAAGCCGCCAGGGCTCAAGAGCTCCTGGCCGTCACCTAGGCGGGACCATTTGCCCGTCCCACAAACGCAGGGCCTTTAAATAAAGTTATTTTACTGACTGACTGGACACATTGCCCGTCATAGCTGCAACCGCTGGTCGTCGCCTCCTCGGTGGCAACCCCCCGTCTCCGAGTGACTACCGCAAAGTGCCAGACAATCGAACTGTCACGCCCTATACGCCGGCTAGGAACGCCGACAGTGCTCCATCAAGATCCAGCCGCTCCCTGTCTCCGCACGGTCATCGGTCCCGTTCGGCTCTCGTTCACCGCTCCTCATCCCCGTCTGCAACCTGTCGCTTCACTTCGGGAAACTAGGCGGTGCAACTCCCGGAGGTGAAGCTGCAACTCCGACCCGGCCCACAAATCCTCTGTTGAGCCTGCCTACACGTGGAAACCTATACTGGACATTGAAATTGGTGGTGGTCCTGTTACATCTCTCGTTGACACCGGGGCCTAGCTTTCCGTTATGAGCGCTGCTCTCCGCCGAAGGCTCAAAAACGTTCTGGCGCCCGCCGTACCGTGCACTGTGCGAGTCGCCGATGGGAGTACTTCATATGTTATCGGAATGTGCGCAGCACGTGTGACCATTGGGAGCCATTATACCGTTGTTTTATTTATTGTCCTTGAGCACTGTCCGCACGACCTAATTTTTGGCCAAGACTTCCTTTCCAAATACTCTGCCTAATCAACTGCTGCGCAGGTGTTGTACGGTTGGATCTGCCACTTCCTGCCGACGCCACAACTTGTGCTTCACACCGCTTATGTTCTGCCGAGTTTGCACGGCTGTCTTTACAGGCGGCTACAAATGTCCTCCTGACGCCCTGTCCTCCCGTACCTGATGACGAGTACGTCTTGTCGCCGCTTACTGACGTGGTTTTGTCGCGCAATGTTGCCCTACCGTACACCATAATACGGATCCTCGAAAAGTGTGCTCGCGTGCCCATCCCCAATTTTGGTATTTCTACGTATGTGCTGCCACACGGTATCGCCATAGCGCATATCACTTCTTTGGAAGAATTTGAGATCTATTCTTTGGCCTCTGAATCCTTCCACAGTGCCAACGGACCTTTGTCACCCACTCTTTCCTGCTCGACGCCTGCGGACGATGTTTGTAAGATGATTGCCCCTGACGTTCCTTCCGAGCAAACAACAGCTCTTCGTCACCTTCTGTCATCTTATCGATATATCTTTGATGTGGACGACCATCCACTTGGCCAGACATTTGTTGTAACGCATCGCATCAACACCGGTGACGCCAGCCCCATTCGTAGGCGGCCATATCGTGTCTCCACAACAGAAAGGGCCTTCATACAGAAGGAGGTCAACAAGAGGATGCACAAGGACATCACTGAACCTTCCAGTAGCCCGTAGGCATCACCGGTTGTCTTAGTAAGAAAAAAGCAACTCGTGGCGCTTCTGAGTTGAATCCCGTCATCCCTAGAGGATAACAAAGAAGGATGTTTATCCCCTGCCTCGCATTGACGACGCTCTTGACTGCCTTCACGCATCCCAATACTTTTCATCAATTGACCTCCATTCCGGCTATAGGCAGATTAGTGTTGATGAGATGGAGTGCGAGAAAACCACCTTCGTCACATCAACGGTCTTTACCAGTCCAAAGTCATGCCCATTAGATTATGCAATGCCCCAGCTACATCGGAGCGCACGATGGACTCTCTCCTGCGCAGCTTGAAGTGATTTACCTGGCTCTGCTACCTCGACAATGTGATTGTGTTTTCGCCGAACTTTGAGAGCCACCTGTGGCGCCTCACGACCATACTCTCCATGTTTCGCAGTGCTGGCCTTCAGCTAAACTCCTCCAAGTGCCATTTCGGTCACTGTGAAATTACCATGCTCGGCCATCTCGTAAACGCCACCGGAATCCAAACTGATCTACAGAAAGTTCCCGCCTTGCGAAATTTTCCTGTACCTTCTTCAACCAACAATGTCCGCAGTTTTCTTGGCTAAATCTCTTATTTCCGGCGATTTGTGAAAAAATTTGCCGATATCGCTCACCCTTTCACTGACCTTCTTAAGATACATGTCTTTTTCTCTTGGGGCCCAATGTAGGATAAAGCGGACTCTACCCTAATTCACCAGCTGACAACTTCCCCAATTTTCTCGCACTTTGACCCTTCTGCGCCCACTGAAGTACGAACTGACGCGAGTGGTCATGGTATCGGTGTTGTCCTCGCTCAGCGTTAACCGGGCCAAGACCGTGTCATCGCTTACTCCAGCCGCCTTCTTTCCACGCCCGAGCGAAATTACTCCATTACTGAGGGGGAATATCTCGCGCTCGTATGGGCGGTCGCGAAATTTCGACCGTACCTTTTCGGTTGGACCTTCTGTGTCGTAACCGATCATCACGCACTCTGCTGGCTCTCCTTTATGAAGGACCCCACTAAACGACTTGTACGTTGGACATTGCGTCTACAAGAATATACATTTTCTATTATGTATAAATCAGGGCGCCTGCATAAAGACGCTGACAGCCTGTCCCACAATCCCGTGGATCAACCGGACGATACCGATGCAGACTCGGACATCAGTATTCTCTCCCTCTCCGGCTTTCTCCATAATGGCAACGAGCAACGCCAAGATCCTGTTCTTCGAACACTTATGGAACGCCTAAGCTCCTCGCGCAATGACCCTTCCCTCCGGGTGTTCACCTTGCGCGATGGAACCTTATACAGCCGTAGCGTTCGTCCTGATGGCCCGGAGCTCCTCCTAGTCGTTCCAAAGCACCTTCGACTGGTCGTGCTCCAGCAACTTCACGACGCTCCAACTGCTGGACATCTGAGCATGACTCGTACTTACGACCGCCTGCGGCGCCGCTTCTTCTGGCCCGGCTCTGTGTGCCGTTATGTCGCTTCTTGTGACCTGTGTCAGCGCCGGAAGACGCCTGCTATGCCTCCTGTTGGTTTGCTTCAACCAACTGATATCCCTAAACAGCCCTTCTTCCGTGTGGACCTCGACCTCCTTGGCCCCTTTCCAATTTCCATTAAATGAAAAAAAATATTGACTGCTGTAGCAACAGATTATGCCACGAGATATGCCATCGCACGAGCGATGCCAACCACCTACGCTACAGATGTCGCCGACTTCTTGCTATGCGACATCATCCTGCACCATGGCGCCCCTCGCCAGTTCCTTACGGATCACGGCTGCTACTTTCTATCGAAGGGCGTCGATGATCTCCTCCACTCCCGTTCTATAGAACACATGATTGCTACCGCGTACCACTCTCAAACGAACCGCCTCACCGAACGACTCAACCGCACACTAACTGAAATGCTGGCCATGTACGTTTCCGATGATCACTGCTACTGGGACGTTGCTTTACCAAACATCACTTTGGCATATAACTCGTCCCGTCACGACACTACCGAATTCTCGCCATTTTACCTTTTGTATGGTCCCGACCCCACGTTGCCCTTCGACTCGTTGCTACCTTCTGCAGTACAATCACCCATCACTGGTTACGCTCGCGATGATATTGCCTTAGCCGCCCAGTCCCGCGAGGTCGCCCGTGATCGCCTCACAGTCTCGCAAGCTTCTCAATAGCGACGCTACGAACTTTGGCACCGAGACCACCATTTTCCACCTGGTTCCCTTGTACTTCGCTGGACGCCTTCAGGTCGCGTCGGCTTGTCGAAAAAACTGCTTCCCCGTTATTCTGGTCCGTACCAGACTTACGTCAACTTTCTGACGTGATATACGAGATCACCCCATTAGATCAGTCTTCAGTGCCTCCCAACGCTACCAGCGAACTTGTTCACGTCACTAGGCACAAGTCCTATGTCCCAAATTAAGTGAGGCTCCATAACCTGCACCGCGACGGAGCTAACCCCACCGGGAGGATGATGTTACGGTGAAGGGAAAAAGGCGACATGAGCTAGAGGAAGACGAAAACTATGGCCGTTGCCTGAACGCCATATACATCGCTTGTAGATATAGACTATTGTACACTCGTGGGCCTGCTGTCTCCCTGCAACAATAATATATATATATATATATACATATATTACTTGCACGGTACGAACTATCGCACGCACCATGGCCTATTTGGGTGAGGGTTAGTGTGGTATCTTGGCGGATTAACATATTGAGTCGCAAAATAGCAATTCGTACCGAAAATGCTGGCCCAGCCTCTAGCGGGTGGCGACATGTGCCCAATCAAAGGCTGACAACACCACCAAAAAAGGGCGTAGGCATGCGTACAGAAATAACCTCTAGCCTGTCATGGACTGCTGCACTGCTAAACTAAACTTTGTCAAATCCGCGTCGAACTCATCGCACTGGGAACGAACGGTCGTGCTCTTCAACGCGTCAGCCGCTTTCGGTGCGCTTATTCCGATCTTATCAAACGAGAATCCCTGACTTTCAGTGCAAGTAGGGTGATCAGCGCACTAATTTACGTGGTGTACCTTGCCTTCCCCGCGATTGCTGGCGCGGGGACGTGTTGTCAGATGGCATTTCTTTCTTTTAGAGCGCAACTCTTAGGCGCCCGTTCCTGTTTCGAGCGTTTGCGTCAGCGTTGTCCCTTGGCGTAACCGAACTAACGAGCACAGCGAAGGATGAAAGCGAAAGCGGAGCGCAGCGGGAGATGAAAGACTGCGATAGCGAAGATAGCCTGAGGAGCATAGCGGAGGATAAGGGTACAGCGGAACCATGAGGCGGAAAGCGGAGGAGGACGGTATAGAGAAAGCGTGAGAAGAAACGCGTAGTGGTACGCAAGACGGGCTTTCCGGCGAGGGTGGCTACGAGAACGCGCCAGAGTAGCGCGCGTTGTCTGTATGGACACAAAGCGCTGCATGTCTGCGGCGGCTGCTGTGAATCGCACTCAAGCGTCACCCACGCGCTGCCTGTCGTGGTCTCCCGATTAGCGAGGCAGTCGCGCCACACTTTGCTTCATTTGCAACGTGCGCACGAGAAAAATTATCCATGCCATGCAATATATCACCAAATAAAAACACGAATAGAGCTCCGCTCAAATTTCGCCTTAGGGATTATCCTAATCGTAGGAGAAATTGTTTTTAATTTCCTGGATTTTTCTTTGAAGGAAAAGAGCCCAAAACACCTGCGTTGGTTTAAATGCTGCTATCAGTCTTTTCTGGATATCCTGCACAACGTTTTCATTCGCGACTTAACCAGTATTTCAGGAAATGAACATTTAGCTAATAAACTTAATGAAAGAGTAATTTTTGCTGAATAAACACAAGTGTCTTGCGTGGACAACGACTATCAAGCTACAGTGGCTACCATGATCATAGGACAGGATAAAATGTGAATAAACTTTATTTGTCAAACGATTATTGCTGTTGGTGCCCGGGGCAAAGTTATTATTTTAATTACAGCAACATTTAGTTGAGACCTCCAGTACAAACGAAGCCGCGTGTGCTGCCCTAGAAACATGCACCGAAGTGTGTTTCAGTATGGATATGAGGCTAGGGGGAGATCATGCCACGTTTTAACGCGATAGCGTTAAGGGCCCCGTGTCGCAGAAAATTCGGCGTCGGCGTTGGCGTGGATGTCGGCGTCCGTGGCGGAAAAAATCATCGGAAACCACCGCATCCGCAAGGTGTTAGTATAGGTCTTAGTCTGACCTGGAATAAAGTCCTTTCCCTCTCGCTTAGTGCAGGAGAAAATCATCACCCTGACTGCGCAAGCCCTTCGTTGTGGGGCAAGATGTTAGTGAACAAAAATTGAATTTCTCACAGTGAAATCTGTCATAAAAATGGTAAAGTACAAATTAAGCACAACCTACAGGTATGGTGGCGTCGGATTGTTATTTCAATGTACAAGAAAGCATAATTCTGTTACGAGGAAACTCAAACACAAACCTCTTTTGCCAGCATTCCTACCATAAAAGCACCGGCTCACTAGGGCAGCCTACTTGCGAAAATTTTATCCAGATAGCGCTGGCATCCTCGGCCAGTCAAATTAGGACTTGGCCTGCCAAATACGTTTTGGACATGGGCGCGCGTCGGGGCGATAGCGAACAATAATAATATATTGAAAAAAGTCCTAGGACCTTGACATTTTAATTTAAGGCAACTTATATTGCCCCTGGAAAAACGTCTTCCCAGCAATGCATTTCTGTTTAAAAGTGAAGCCAACTTTAAGGGGATCGGCGTAAGCTTGGTCTTTGTAAGCTGGCTTTCCCACGTTCAGTGTTGCAGTGAATGAAGCCTACTTGCCAGATGCGAACGTTGCGATGCAAACGGGTCCCGATAACGCTATCGCGTTCTACTCTTAAAGGCGAAGCTTAAGCGTGCTCCAATATTTTGGTTCACATTTGCGGTTTCTGGGTTTACAATCACTCTCTCTTGTTTGTTAAGCACGTGCGCTGTACTGACAGGCATTTGGACACCATTCCTTTGCGTCGTCCACACAACCAGATTTGCCACAGCATTTCGTAAAACCACCAGTAGCTACTTAGATCTTCAAGGTACGGCTATGCGAATATTTGAAATTTCAAGTACCATTGCAATAGTCCTGCCTATTTGATTGGTGATCGATTCAAACATTAACTGCTCGAAACTTTGGGTATTAGTTACTGTCCTAGGACCTTGACATTTTAATTTAAGGCGACTTATATTGCCCCTGGAAAAACGCCTTCCCAGCAATGCATCTCCGTTTAAAAGTGAAGCCAACTTTAAAGGGATCGGTGTAAGCTTGGTCTTTGTAAGCTGGCTTTCCCACGTTCAGGGTTGCAGTGAATGAAGCCTACTTGCCAGATGCGAACGTTGCGATGCAAACGGGTCCCGATAACGCTATCACGTTCTACTCTTAAAGGCGAAGCTTAAGCGTGCTCCAATATTTTGGTTCACATTTGCGGTTTCTGGGTTTGCAATCATTCTCTCTTGTTTGTTAAGCACGTGCGCTGTACTGACAGGCATTTCGACACCATTCCTTTGCGTCGTCCACACAACCAGATCTGCCACAGCATTTCATAAAACCACCAGTAGCTACTTAGATCTTCAAGGTACGGCTATGCGAATATTTGAAATTTCAAGTACCATTGCAATAGTCCTGCCTATTTGATTGATGATCGATTCAAACATTAACTGCTCGAAACTTTGGGTATTAGTTACTGTTGGAATTTCAAATATGACAGTACTTTTAGAGTGTGCAGTAAGAAAGCCAGATGAAAATGGAAACTGTTACGAATGATTCTGCTGCAGGAGAGCAACGTTTGTTGCACAGATGCAGCAGTTTCCAAGCGAACTCGTAAAGACGTGAGCTTCTGCACATATATTTTCAGTAATTTAGTAACAATGCCTCGATTTTGTGTTACCTGCCAATTAGTCGCCTCAGGGAAAGCCAAGCAATTTAATATTTGGCAAGTTTCACCATGTTTTTATCCCTTTAAATGAATGCGCTGTAATATGACACTTACCTCCTTCAATCAACACGCGACTTCACGCTTTTCTATTGACACACTGTTTCCTTGTTACCTTACTGTCATTGTCATGGTGCGTTAGATAATTTAAAGCAGTTCATCATTGACAAATTTCTCAGTTGTTGGGACATCCTGTCATGGACGGCCTTACATGCATGCGACTAATATTGGTATAGGAAAGGTGTTTTTGTTTTTAGTTTGTTTGTTGTTTTTTTTTGTTTTTTTACTAGTGAAGTCGACCTGCACCTGTGCCTCTTTTTATACGAATGAGAGAATATTCAGTATTCTATGTATCATTCAAAAACTTTTCTCGAATATTTGTATTCTGCTCTATTCGATAATTTCATTAATTCTACAATCATATTTCAAAGATCTTCCGCGTTATTTTTTTTGCGTGCAGGCGTACGTACGCAGAGTATGTTGCTTACCTCGAAAACTCCTACCATGGCTGAGAAGAGGCAGATATCAGCCAGTGTGAACTTGTCTTTGACGGCGAACTTGCGGTCACCGATAAGGTGCTCAAAACCCTTGAGCACATTTTCTTCGAATGCTGCCACTTCTTCGCTGGTGGGCTTTCTCTTTTCGGTAAAGAGCGGTCGCTGCGCAGAAAGCACAATTCACATAAACAAATGAAAGATCGATGCTATTGTTTTTCGCAGCAACTGAATAGGGTAATGTCGCTGGATGGATACATGCGCAGTCATTGTAACCTTTATTTAAGGCGTCCTAATCTTCAACCAATCTATGTTATCCTGCATCCAGCAGCCCCCGCTTTCTTGGCACCGTGTGAAGTACCTCAAAACCTCAGTGCTCAAAGCCTTGCTTGATTCCTTTCAACCATTTATATTGCTGCATCCCGTTCGTCCTGCCCAAATCCTCCGTTGACGCTCCTCACGAACACGAACCTAATTGAAGTAAACGTAGATGGTGCTCTATTGACGGCATTGGTTGATACTGGAGCCCAAGTATCCATAATGAGCGTTAACCTATGTCGTCACCTCAAAGAAAGTTTTTACGCCCGCCACCACTCGAGCCGTACGCGTCGCCGATGGCGCCACTGTTGCCGTCAGCGGTATGTGCACTGCTCGAATAGGAATTGCTGGCCGCCAAGTTCCAGTCCTGTTCACCATGCTGACCAGTTGCCCTCATGGCCTAATTTTCGGACTCGACTTTCTGAAGACGCATTCTGCCCTCATCGACTGTTCCGCCGGTACGCTGTGCCTAGAGCTTCCTGCTCTTTCAGGCATTTAATTACCCCGAACAGCCGAACACCCTCTGTACTACAGCGTTTGTTCGCTTACATCCAAGAGCCTTAACCTTAGCCTCCAAGAGACGTAACCTTCGTCGAAAAGGCCTCAACGGTAACCGTGCCTGATGTCGACTATGCCGTCGCACCTATTCTTGATGTCCCCCTGGCGCGCGACATCTCTGTGCCACACTCCGTCGTAACCCTTGCCGCTAATCGGATGTGTCTCCCCGTTATAAATTTTGGCTTGACAAAGCAAGTGTTACATGCAGGCATAGCGGTGGCGACGCTCCTGTCGGGGACAGACGACCACGTCACTGTTTTACATGCGAAAGCATCTTATGCTCGGGGCAGTGTCCGTTCTGCGGCGTCCGCACCCATACTGTGCATGCGCAACTCTCCCTCATGCTCCTCTCCTACGCAGGTGTGCGCTCTCCTCCTCCCCTCACCCCCTCTTCGCTACAGGTGCGGCGCAGCAAATCAATGCATATAACTCTCTCCCTCTCTCTCTCTAAGGGTACGCCGGTAGGAGGCGCAAGTGTCGCGGCGCAGTATAAAACGCGCGTTCGCTGTGCTTCCGTCATTCTCTCTCTGTGCAACGACGTGCGAAACGCCATGAACAACGTCAACGTCGGCGCTAGGTGCAGCGGCAGCGCCGTGGAGCAAAGGAAGGCTCGCGAAGCCCAACGTAAACGTCGGCAAGCGGACCCCGAACTTCGGGCCAGGAAAGCCGAACGTAAACGTCAACGTCGGCAGGAAACTTCTACGGAAGCAACACGGGCTCGGCACGCCGAAGTGACGGCTTGATAACGTCAGCGTTATCAAGCCGACCCCGAACTCCTGGCTCCGAAAGTCGAAGCGCAACGGCAGCGTCGAGCGGCAGCTCCCGATCCCGAAGCGACGAGGCAACGTGAGTCTGCGGCCAGAGCAGCAACACGTTCGAGGCCATTACAACGCCCGGGCTTCGACGGTGCTGACGCGAGGTTCAAGCGCGACTTCCTCGATCGGAGCTTCGGGCACAGCTGCAACGTGTGCGACCGGCTTTGGTTCGACAACAACCTGAGCAAGGTCGGGCGCGTCCAGAACGAACGTCAGCGTAACGCGGCCGTCGGCGTGCTTCGACGCCAGTTAAGCAACAATACAATACATTCTCAATACATTCTCAATACATTCTCTCACTCTAACTTTCATTGGGTTGTGTTGCCAAATGAAATGAAACGGAAACTCGATGCGCACACCCCCGCGATGCTTTCGCAACCCACCATGGTTGCCCGTAGGGTGAGATGATGTGATTTTTATTTAGGTCCTGAGGAACGCTACCGCTCAAGGCGGTAGAGCAGCGGGCCGCTCCCACGTCGAGACGGGTAGGCCGAGCCTCCCCGCCGTGGTAGTAACAAAACAATTGTCATATTTCACTGCGCCATGGCTGCCACATTTCTCAGTTGCCGGGTGCTTGACAATTCAAATGCCAAAACCAATATGTATCCCTAAATGTCTTTGTGGTCTACAGACGGCCAACAAGCTGTATGTCTGTCTGTAACAATTGTTTTCTGTGCATAAAAAGTCCTTGAAATTCAACGCCCGTCCTATGTGGTTCTTTCTTTGTCCTCGTCGTTTGCGCTGCCCATTACTATGAGGGAAAAAGCTTTGCTTCAGCTTGTGGTTTCGAACGTAAAAGGCGCACCTGCGCAAGCGGGTTCAAGCTCTACAGAAAGACGAGTGTTTCAAATTTTGGACGAGCTCCCCGACGCCAGGCTGAGCCCGCGTGGAAACAAGCAAAGCTACGTAATTAAGATTTCAAGTACACGAAAATAGAAGCCGGTCGACCTTAGCTGGTGCACTCTAGCCGACTATGCGCATTTCATACGCCTGACTTTCACTAAGTGTAGCGCAAGTTTCTAAAATATCTGTGATCGTGAACAACCACATTGCTTATCGTGCGGCAAACACTTAAGATCCTAAAACATCACCCTTCATCACCGGAGTCATGAACGAGTCGCATGTTCGCAAGACACCCAAGGCGAAAAAAAAAAAAAAACGCTGGGTGTTGCGGTACGCATATTGATGACGGAAGACGGTAGATAACTGTCGGTGGTATTGTGGCCCGAGTTGGCCTAATGGAAACCATTTCATGTAATCCAGTTGCACAGGTTGGTGCGCACCTTCCTGCCATCGTGGAAGGAGCGAAGGCAGGATTGTAAAGGAAGAGTATGAAACACGGCGTGGATGCATGAGGACCAAGCGTCGCGCGATTCAAGCTTCCAACCCAAACCTCACTGTCATTGTTCAAGAAAAACTATTCATATGTTTGAGGTTCTCGCACCGTACACTGCCACTGGCTGGTGCTATAGAAGAGCGGTGCTCCTCCTAAATGGCGTAGTGCTCCTTACCACTTCTAAAAGAGTGGACTACTCCGATAGGCATGAGCACTGAACTAAGCGCAACCTCCTGAGCAGGTCAGGGCACGCAACTTTCCAATGCCCGCATTGGTCCTGGGTGATGGAAGGGTTGACACAATTCCACTTTATTTCATTTCATTCGCAATAATTTTTGTGTAATAAACACTTTTATTTCTCTGTTTTGCCAAGTTGGTATTGCGATTTCGTAGTTTTTCTATTTTCCTTCTTCGATCGAGCTGTGCACATGTACACGAAGCCGGTAAAACAAAATATAGCCAGCGTCACTACTGAACAAATCGCCAATTTGTTTTCAAAAGCATAATGAGACCGTGCACCCAACAGCACGCGAGTCAAGTCAGCCTACGTCCCTCGTGTTTGTCTTGAACTCCTTGCTACCACTCGCGCTCGCATTCGACAAATTTGATCTTGCGCTGCAGAGGGATGGGTGCTCTTGTTTTTTCGCGGACCAATTAGAAGCCGGCGGAGACGATTCTACTAGCAGGCACGGCGAAACCTTCCATACCCGCTTTGCCTGGGCTAATTCAACCTTTAGGGGCGAAGCAGCTTAGGGCCGAGCCTTGTCCCTCGTCGTCGTCCGTAGCTCTGGTTTGCATGGAGACCGCTAGGGGCGCTGCGGTGCACAAGGGCGTAGGGTGCCTCGATGCCAGCGCTGCCGTTCAGGGTGGAGACAACCCCGCTCGCGCCACCATATTGAATCACACGAGCTCAGACTCAGGGACGCTTGCGTTCATAAATAGTGTTACTCGCGGCGCGCTTCCAAGTGCTTTGTCCCTAATTAGGATTTTTTTATCGGTATCGCATCTGCACATCTTTATAACCAATAGCCGTTAACTCGTCGAGGGTGAAAGACGTAAATGTATGGCGGCGGGAACATGCACCAAGTTGCCTAATTCAATCACATTTAATATGCCGTGTATACGTTTGAAATACGCACAATTTTTTGCGCTTCGTTGCTTGGTATATAAGGTTTGCGACCCCCTGTGTGTAGAAGTTTTTCTTTTTTGCTGTTGTATTTTGGTTTACAAGTCACGCCTCCTTTACCTGTAGCCAGCCACTCGCGCACGGCAGTTAGTTTCCCTTGCGTTGAGCGTGCTCTTTGCGTTCGTTGCAATTATTTGACGCTATCTACGCGCAATTTTCCTTTTTGGCCCACAGAACTGTGTGCTGACGGGATTAAGCTGGTGTAAAAATAACTGCGATGTGAAAATAAGGTTTAGTTAGTGCTGTAGAGAAACATGTAACGTAACTTGTCAGTCTCAATCTTGCGTAGTACACACAAGAAACCAAACGATGCACAAAATACATTTACTTAGTAATGTCCAGTACAGTAAATCGTGAAAGAGATATGTACATGAAAAATTATATGCACTGTGTGGCTCCTGAGCAGCGTCGGAAGTCTTTACCACCTTCTCGCCTCGCAACATTTTAGATGCGAGATCATCTTATGCTCGGGGCAGTGTCCGTTCTGAGGCGTCCACACCCATACAGCGCTTTCGCAACTCTCCCTCATTCTCCTCTCCTACGCAGCTGCGCGCTCTCCTCCTCCCCTCTCCGCTACAGGTGCGGCGCAGCAAATCATTGCATATAACTCTCTCTCTCACTCACTCTCTCTCTCTCCCTCTATGGGTACGCCGGTAGGCGGCGCAAGTGTCGCGGCGCAGTATAAAGTGCGCTTCCGTCATTCTCTCTGTGTGCAACGATGTGCGAAACGCCATGAACAACTTCAACGTCGGCGCTAGTTGCAGCATGATAATATTCGGCTTACTGACCAAGATAGGAGACGGCAGAGCTCTCGACGACAACGAAGTTGCTTTGCGGGAGAGTCGCTTTGCTACCGCGGAGGAGGCACTGATGCGCGCCCCAGCGGCAGTGCGCCTCTTCTACAGTAACGAACACGTGGACGCATTCAACACCTTAGTAACGAACACTTACGCGAACGACAGCGACAGGAATCATGTGCGATCTCTAAATAAACGCGCAACAACCCGTACAAACGTCTCCTCTCTTCTCAATACATTCTCTCACTCTAACTTTCATTGGGTTGTGCTGCCAAGTGAAACGAAACGGAAACTCGATGCGCACCCCCCGCGATGCTTTCGCATCCCACCATGGTTGCCCGTAGAGGGAGATGATGTGCTTTTTTTGCAGCCGACGCGTCTACAGATCCTCCAGATTACCCGCAGGATGCCTTGAACCTCGACGGCACATTACGTCCCATATGGTCGCTGCGGACCTCACACCTGCCCAAGCAGCCGCCCTATATCGCTTTTTGTTTTCCTACCACGACATATTTAACACTGACAATCGACCACTTGGTCAGACGTCCCTTTTTTAAGCATCGGATAAACACTGGTGATGCTGTTCCCATTCATCGCCGACCGTATCGCGCGTCCACGGCAGAGCGCAATGTTATTCAGCACAAAGTAAACAAGATGCTCGCCAAAAGCATTGTTGAGCCCTCATCGAGCCCTTGGGCGCCGCCGGTCGTGCTGGTTAAAAATAAAGATGGCACGTGGCGATTCGGCGTTGATTTCCGCCACCTAAACCGTATCACTAAAAAGGATGTTCATCCTTTACCACGAATCGACGACGCCGTCCGCCTCTTCAAGTAATCCACTTGAACCCGCCGTGGTTGCTCAGTGGCTATGGTGTTGGGCTGCTGAGCACGAGGTCGCGGGATCGAATCCCGGCCACGGCGACCGCATTTCGATGGGGGCGAAATGCGAAAACACCTGTGTACTTAGATTTAGGTGCACGTTAAAGAAGCCCAGGTGGTCTAAATTTCCGGAGCCCCCCCCTACGGCGTGCCTCATAATCAGAACTGTTTTTGGCACGTAAAAACCCCATTATTAAAAAAAAAGTTATCCACTTGAACGGAATGAATCAGACGATATTCTCCATGCAGTATTTAGTAAGAATATTTTTGAAAATAAAAGAAAACATCTCGTGGGAAATGAGTGGTTAGGCGCATTGGGGAAAGCGCAATTGCAGATGAAGCGCAGAAGCTTTAGGTTATCTTTTACAAAATAAGCCTATATGATGATACAGATAGCCTCTAAAGCCTGCCGTTTCACCAAGATAACTTCAAGCGATCATCTCACCATGGAATCAGTTCAACAATTTCACAGTTAGCTCCTCGTCTGCCAGATACATTGACTTCGAAAGAACGTGGCACTCCTGTTGGGGCCATACCGATTTAATTCTGACAACTTAAAGATAGTGGAGCACACAATACTTTAATGGCCCTGCCTACGGGGACAAGAAGTTAATCTTGAACGCCACATGCATATGAATTGTTACACTCGGCTCCACTTACGCAGCATGTTATGTCCTACACCCTGGCCTTCAAAACTGCGGCTGCGCTTAGATTTTTTGTCATCATACCTTTCAGAATTTTACCATCCCGAAAAACTATAACAATTATTCACTATACATCGCAGACAAAGGCCTGAAATGTTTTGCATCGTCTGAGCCATAAATAGGATTCCCAAATTTACCCGCACATTTTTTTTGCATTCTCGTTCGATATCTTTCAATCCATTTCTCACTCCGTATGCAGAGTAGCATGTAATTAATTGCCCGTATACACGGTGACAAAACTCTCTGCCTTCCAATAGAGAACTACGCTTTCTTTCTCTCTCCACAGTAGTGCTACGTCATTCCTCAGTTATTTTTGAACACTTTCTTTAGCTTAAAATACCACTGATGAGGAATATGGATAGGCTAGCTAGGAAGCAATATTTTGCATGCCTTGCAAACCGAACAGAACAACACATGCACCGGGCAATGTAGTTAGCCTTAAAGGTTCCTCCATTCCTCGAAGTCAATAAAGGCCCAGTGTGGTCCAAGTGCGAGAGGTGGATTGCTGCAGCAAATTGGTACTCACGAAAAAGGCCATCTTGTGCGGTTGAATTGTGGACGAAACAGCGGCGAGGATTTGGTCGATGCGGGTGCGCTCCTTCACACACTCCGGATAGAGTTCTGACTTGGGAGCATACTTGCGTAGCAGGTAGTAAGCAATGGCGATGCTACAAGGGATAGAAAAAAAGAAGAAAAGAAGCCCCTCTCGAAAGCTGCAAAGCTCTAGGCTGCGAACCGACAAGTCCCCACAATGGTCCTGTCGTACTCCTCTGTGCACACGTAGGCAGCTTTGTATAGAAAATGACGTTCATACGCGGCGCATCTCATTACGCGGGGCGTCCCAAACCGTAGATAATAAAGATATCTTTAAAAGCACATTTCAAATGCAAATACAGCTGGGCAATAGCCATCGTGATTTTTCACACTTTCGATATGTGTACGAATTCTCACGGAGAAAAAAAAAGTCAGAATTGCTTACAGCTGATACAATACATTTGTCCCAACGTATTTCATACGTTGTACAGATAAAGACTTTTTGCTAGACTCAGCCATGTGATCTATACGAAACATTTCGAAATGAAATTTCTCGTGTAAGTGGTGCTGGACTTAGCGAAATCATTTGTCTTCTTAAGCAGAAAATCCTCCGTTCCATTGCTGTATATATCCTAAGGTGTCAGTACATCAAACATACCTGCGAACTCTCGCGAATTTTTGCAAAGTTTATGAATTCAGGCTCTCTTGTTGCATAAAGTTATTGAAAAACAAATTTTGTTTGCGACAAAGGCTTAAAGGTACTGAACGATTGGACAGTCGTGCATGCAAAAAAGAATTGAAGGTTTAAGGTATACCTGCACGGCACGCTCTTGCGGCAGCGCCGCGCAGCAGGTATACCATTCTGTATAATTCCAATGCTGCTGAATGTGAACAGTTGTGTTTTTAGTACTACAAACAACGTGGGAGCATAATTTCGGCAACCTGTCTTCGCCCGTACCATTAAAGTTTTGACGATTATGAAGCGACACTAGAATAGCACTTGCTTCAAGCACTTCCCAAAGCAGGCAAAATAGGCAAAGGAAACGTCGCTGAAAAAATTATGCGTGGCTCTGCTACCGCAAACACCAGAGACCAGCGGAGCTGGGGAAAGCCTAGTATAGTGGCAAACCACATACTTAGTTTCCTGGTGCTCAGGATTGCTTTGCGATGTTCTGCGAAGTATCGCGACGAGTTCAACCGGCCATGTTTACAAGCTTCCGGATCTTCATTTCTTCGTTTACGGTAAGTATCGGGTTCCCACAATCTAAACTTGAGATGTTCTCTTATGCGACGCTTGGTTTCAGCTTCCCTAGCTCTCGCTTCAGTCTTTCGGAAGCAACTAGTGTCCAGTTGTCTGGTCGAAACCTGCCGAGCCACCGCCAGAGGCATCGGCTGCAGTAACGGACACCAGGCGTGTTCGGCGTCGACAGCAGCTCAACGCGTCCCACTACCACATGCCTCATTCCTCCTCTCCACCTCGCATCCGCTATGCTACGCGATGCTATTTTTTTACTCCGCTTTCACTCTCTCTCAGCTCTCTATCCCCAGCTCGGCGAAGCTATCGCACAGCTGGTATGGAGTTGCTAGGCAACGCAGTGGCGTTGTTTTGCGGATCGGCGAGGTTTTGCGGATCGCGGCATAACTTACGGCCAGCTTAAACAGCTCCGCTGTTAAAAAGTTACTGCCATGGGGGTGCTATAACACTGGTTTAAGCGGCGGTGCCACAGTGATCAATAACATCAACAATGTGTTCCCTGTCATTTTCTACTGTTCCAAGTTTGTAGCTGCTTCTGTGGTGCGTCAAAAGGTAAATAATCATTAATAAATATGTTCAGTCAACCAATTCTTAAGAGTACCGCGTGTGCGTAGAGTGACGCCCCGGTGAGCACATTCTAACGGCGTGAAGCGATGAGGTCAGCAAGACTAAGATAGATCACCTAAATCAGAACCATCTTGATGATCTCGCTTCGCACCGTTAGAATGCGCTGAGGAGGCCGGTCGGCCGACGCTCACGCGGTACTTTTAAAGAATGGGTTGACTGTACGTATCCCACAAAAGGTGTGTGCTCAGGGCAACCTTGAAGAGTCAATGCTTGTCTCGACTTACTAAACATTGTTCCTGGTGCAGAGTAGAATACCATGAAGCAGAGGGCAAGGGAAAATGAAAGTTACTCGTATCCGTTTCTTTTCTTTTTACTGTTCCCCTGCTTAATTTTCTTCTACTCTGTGCCATCGACTACGTGTTTGGTAAACCTAAGCACTAACTTGCTCAATAACAAGTTCTTTTGGAATGCTTGCTGAATCGCACCACCCCTCCCCTTCGAGGGCCCCAGGTTTTGCCCGCTAGACTTTTATGAGCTTCTGAGTAAACAGGTTGGCAGGTATGCATAATTAGACGTCAATGTACCATTATTTTTAGTTCTAAATAATAATATAAGCATAATAAATGCAAACAAAGATCCAGCAAGTATAAAAGCGCCCCAGTCAGTCAGAGAGGCAGATGCAGATATGTACTGACTTGTCAGACGGGCTGCTGCTCGTTTCCCGAGAGCCTTTGCATAGTGCTCAAACGGTATGCAGCCACTATGCAATGCGACATTTTGTCATGCATAACCATCACAATAAAGGTGGCTAGGGTGTTTCTTTTTTTTCTTTATTTAAGGGTTTAGCCCTGAAATTCTAAACAATAGTGTCCTTCATTTCTTTAAATTTTCAATAACACTCATCTTTATAAATCTTTGCAATGCTTCTACCTTCCTTAAGACAAAAAAATCACGTAATTTTTCGACGTTTATCAGCAAAAGTTGTATTTGATAGGATTTGGCTTGTGTCGCTCGAGTATTATTTTCTCGCAGTCGCATATATTACACTAAATCACCTAGCGGATAAATTTGAATGCCTTAGAAGGTTTCTCTCGCAAGATATCATATACGTTAAAGGTAAATAATTGAATAATAATTAAATCAGTTATCTAATTGTTTACCGTTTATTTAATCTATTATCTCGATACGCACGAGCCAAGTTGCTCCAGTGTGACCGGCAACAATCAAAATTAATAGAGTTTAAGTCACAAATTCACATTATGGGACATAAAGATTCGTGCTACTTGCAGGGCGCGTCTTCGAGAAGGCTGGGCCTTCGATGAAAATTAATAAAGGTCAAGCGAACATTCCTTGTTTTGCCCAAGATCTCCATGCGGCACAATGACGCACCTCAAGTCAATCTAAGCTCGTGCACATTGTATTGTACGCTTTTGCAGACTCTTGGTTGCACACCATTTGTGCTTATGCATGGTCTGTGTAAAAAACTTCGTATGTTTACAAACCTCTCATAAACGACAAATCCCGAGTCGTCAAGAGTTGGTACCTTGTGAAACGGGTTGATCTGCAAAACAGAAAACATCCGATAATTGTGAATGGATCCGAGCTAACGGGTTCATGGACCACCACCTCGAACGCCGGGTCTATTCTTTAGCGTGTATTGAATTTAAAGTTAGGACAATCCTCAAGAAATTCTCGTCTGGAAATCAACAGTTATGTTTCTCGCTCTTGAATAACTTTCGCTGGTTCATCTTTTACGTCATATTTATAGACTGAGAAAGAAGGTCGCCTTTCGGAGTCATCGATGGAATAAATGTTCTAACGACAACAGCAACTCAAAATATAAAGGTAAAGAAAGTCATGAAATGAGCCGCTTGTGGGTGATTTGAGGGGTCGCTTCTGGGTGCGCTACAACTCTCTTAGATGATGCTTCATGTTCGCATGGTTGTAACAGAGAGCTGAATAAATATTTTGGCTGGTTTCGTTTGCTGCGATTGGCACAGAAAACTGAGCTGCTTCAAAATTTTCAACAGAAGCAATTTTATATATAGTCCGTAGGTCACTAGGCATTTTGCGACTTCATTCATTCCAATGGAGAGAAAGACAAACCTGCACATCTGGAAATAACCGTGAGTAGATAGATATTATAACTGAGCATGTAGGAAGACTCAATGCAGTTTCGAATGGGACGGAGAATTACATGAAATCACCAAAATCGTAAATTTGACGACATACCCCTTGCATTTTCGGTATGCCGAAATCTGTACGTTGAACACTTTTGCCCAGCAATAGGGATACCTTGGCTAATTGTGATGATGATAGTAGACATGTGAATATGTGAGAGTAATACCTTAGACGGTCCCTGAAGAACTTTTTGAACATGGTTAGAATACGTTGCCGATCCGTCAAAGAGGCTGGTGCGACCATGTGGCTCAAATATTAGGAAACTTCATGCAGCAGGGAATTCGCAATCTCGTGTCAAACACAGCAAAAAGCGCTTGCCCGCGCTTCCGCAATGCCTTCATAAAGATCAACCTATTAATCCCATGGCCGATCAACCCTACTTGCTGATTTCGCGGTCGCGAGAGTATTTTTAGCAGTAAATAATTTTTAATATTGAGGTAAATAAATGAGAAATATCGGTCTGCAATCTCAAAGATACAGGAAAATCATTTCGTCTTTGCACTGCACGTAGCTGCGTCAGCTGCACGTGGCATTCGTTATGGGAGTGGCGTACTGCGTAGTATAGTCAACCGCCGCCGCCACAGGGTGCCGCGACGATCCATTTTGCCACCGCGGCCCTCAACTTTTGGCAGCGCCTTTGCCATTTTGGCTTCGCCGCCGTGTAGCTTCTAGCGTGCTAGCGGAGACGAAAAGGTAGAGAAAGTCAGGTATTGGCGCGGTAGTTGAAACAATCGAAACCTTTCGTGGCATGAAATTTGTGAGACGACGTCCTCTGTTCTATGATTACTTAAAAAATTGTTTCGGGGCCCCTTTAAATGTGCTTAGTAACTTAACGTAATGCTACTGTTACGGTAGACTAGGCACAAAGCGACGGACGTTCAACATTGGCCTTCAACATGAAATAAAACTGCCAAAATGCTCACTTGTTCTGGAGATGACCGAGTTTTGAAATAGCTTTGTGATGCGAAACCACTTTACGGGTAGATCGTCGGCACTGGTGTCACTCTATATAGAATTTAATGGCCGGGAACTCAACGCAGCCAACATCATCAAATAGGCTTAGGCTGAAGTATACTCTTCCGTTACATAGAGAAATTAAACCACAGAATGAAGCGCAACACAGGTAGCATAGATATGCACCTAAAGACGGCTGCACAGCAGCACAGCATACGTCAATGCTTCTTCGCAAGAATTGGAAAGCTCACCCGAAGATCCCAAACTTTTCAACTCCACCGGGATAGTCTTTAAGCGCTGGCGTAAATAATTCTCACATACTAATAAGCCTAAAAAGGTACTCTCGCTCACTCTTAATCGTAAAAGGTCACGTTGCGAGAAATGTATTTTTATTGACTTTTTAGTTCCAGCAAGAGCGAGAGAAATCCAACCCATACTAACAGTGTACATGCGAAAATACTGCGGGATGATTCCCTCATTGCTAACCTTGAGGTACTTCTGGAGTGAGGTGCTCCTTCTTGAAGAAATCAAGGTTCTTGAGGCTCGAGCTCTATGCCGAGATTCTTGGCCAGAGAACGAACGAACCCGCAGGGTGGGCTGCCATTTATGTTGTACAGGATGAGTGTCATGGCGATCGGTGAAACTGAGCGGCAGTTCTCGAAGCAGCAGCCTAGACCGAACCGAAGCGTCCTGACGGCGAGTGCTCTGAAGAGCGCCGTTTTAAGGGCTCACAATTTCCGGCGGCAGCACAGGCCAGTACGCCTCGCACACTCTGTAGCACAGGCTTCATGCTGGCGCCACAGCTGGCGCCAGCGGATGTGATTTGGAACAAAACAGGTCATGCAAGAATAAAGAAAATAATTCCTATATTTTTGTGCAGCCAGGACACACGTGGGCTTTTGAAAGTGCCCGCTGATCTTTCATTTTATTTTGAGCTGCTATGGTACCCCTTCGGCTTGTTTTATTCCGTAGACACGAAGTGTGAAGCGACTTGCGAATGACATTGATTCAGTGGTGCATTAAATCATATTCCATTGCAAAGCGGGCAAATGGACTTCAAAGATGGCCTAAACGCTTTCATTTTCAATAGATGTATCAGCATCTGTTGTGAATGGCGAAAAATATGACTGACAATTTACTCCGAATGCACACAAAGTAAATTATGAATACATGACCACCACCCGTATATATATGAAACCAGCGTCTCTTCCTCCCTGCACTACAGGCCATCTATCTTATTCGATTATTATCACCCCATTGGAGAACCGGGGCACTAGGACATAGTAGGGAGATCCAAACCGGAAGCTCAACGAAGGGTAATGAATCGCTTGAATAGATCCAAAGCTGAAATTTTAAGTTTCAGTTTACAATAAAGTGATTTCATAGTCTTCATTTGCAAACGGAGGGTTCTCTTTTCTAGTATTATCAAGAACTGGGAACAGATTGCAGGCTGTAAATGATGCCATTTTCACTAGGGTGCCGTCTTGGGCAGTGTGAAATTGTGGGAATGATATAGTTGATTGAGACAGCCTATCTACGCATCATTCGGCGGTGCCTACAGCCGGCGGGCGCGCGCGCACGCGGGCACAGACAAACAAGCACACACACACACAGCGAAATAAAGCCTGCCCATACAACGCTCATGTCAGAATCCATGGGAAGCGAAGCTTTCATGAAGTGGGTAATGAAATCCTATAAAACAAAATGCCATGCATACGATTCTTTGCCTGCACAGTCTCCGAGATCGGCCCACATTCTGCAGTGCTTCCCTCGGTGCACCTAACGCTACGCAGAAACTGTGCGACGCTTTACTGCATTCATGACAGGCCCAGGTTGAACAGCTTTACCATTTCATCGCCGGAGTGCAAATGCCATGGTCGTTTTGGTATAAACGACGTGTCATAGCCATAGGCACGATCGATTCTATAGACCGTTTCACTCATTACAAACATATATGCCCTGCACGGCTTCCAGTTTTGCCCACTGACGTAGCTGCTGAATTTAACTGACAAAGAAACAATCATGCGTTAAAGCATAGCAGACTGATAAGGCACGTGACCGGAAGTTCCTTGGGGGCGGCACGCTCGCTGCTGTTATCGCGAGCATGAAACCGTCTATAACACAAAGTCGCTGATGAGGTGGTATTTCGCACCCTTACGCCTTCATTCATAAGCTATGTAAAACCCGACCACTGGCGCGTCGTAAGCTCACGACAAGCTGTCAGAGTAGAAATTACGCCATCGGCATAACAAGATCTTCGTCAACGTTGTCTCGCAGCTGTCGTCACACACGAGCTCTCGCCAGCCCCGCAGCCTGTTCGTCTTACACAAACCCAAACCAGCTGGTCCACATGGGAACACTTTGTGTAATCGCAAACGATGCTGGGTAGCCAGCAACCAGCAAAATGCTTCGCATAGTATCGGTTTCTACAGTGCATCGGATACGCTTCATTTTTAAACTGAAGCTTTTGTTTGCCTCTTCTCTCGACTTTCCGGGCGCTGCTGCTGTGAACTGGCTCGCGCGTGCCCCCGGGTTTCTCGCAACACCACCAGACGGCGCTCACCTCCGCGCATCCCTTCAGTCATCAAAAAGAAAGTGAGAGCAATAGAGACCGTGAATCGGATGCAAAGAATGGAAACAAAAAGTACCATGGATATTTATAAAAATGAGAAGAAAGAACTTAGAAGGGAAAATCTGTACGATGACACAAAGAGCAGTGCCTTGCTACTTCAGGCTCGAGCTGGTTGCCTATAATGCGAAAACATACCGGAGAAAATATTAGGAACTAGATGAGGCATGTGTATGTTGCGGTAAAGATCCAGAGACCACTCAGAACGTCCTAATGGAATGCGACGGGATCCACCCAGCGATAACAGTAGGTAACGTGCAACTCCCAGAGGCGCTTGGTCTTAAAGTGGAAGGAAATATCAAGAGATGAGCCGTAGTGATAAGCAAGAGACGGTTAGAGTACTGGTGGAGAAAAAGAAGGGAAAAGATTGATACGACCTGATCTATGAAAATCATAGGTAGCCGTACAAGGTAATTTTTCGAAAAAAGAAGAAAAAGATTAATGAGAGGTATACAGAAATGATAGATAAAGAACAGGTATAGTATACCTGATTAAATCAAGCAGGCTAGGTGACTATTTGTCGCTGCCCCGTTTCAAAGAGGATGCCAATAATTCATCATCATCATCATCACCCTAAGGAGCCTACATGCAAGCGCTTGTGCGCTTGCATCTGGGCTCCCTCGCATCCCTGCCGGCGCCGCCGCGGCAGCGTTTCACAAGTTTCGCGTCTGGCACGTGCTCAGCTTGCTTTCCTATGCGACAAAAATGCAGGTGCTGCACAGTGGAGGTCGCGTGCTGGGCTGCGATAATGTAAACCACGGTGTAAGAAGGCAGGTGATCCGAAGGCGGACGCGAGGCGTGGCCTCTTAGTGTGACTTTACGCACGCTGCTGCCGCGGCATGTGTTCTGGGGGCCACTTTTTCGCTCGCTTTGCTGGAGCTTCTACGCGCGCGCGCGGCAGATGTGCTGTATTTCGATGCATATAAGCGTTCGCCTGCTTAAAACGACTACATTTGGTTGGAGGAACGTCCCTTTATATTTCTGCCGACATTCGGATTGACTCCGTTGCAGGGGTGCAGCGGCTACCTAGCAGCGGCAAGCGCAGCGCGCCGTCTGCTCGAGCCGACGACGCGTCTCTCTCGTGTCGGAAATGACGGTGTTCTGACAGTAAGTGGCATGAAACCTTCTACCTGCTCAGGATTTGAATAACGAAAAATTGAATATCTTTAGGTATGGGTGTTTCAATGCTGACGGAGGTCGTAAATTATCCACTCTTGTGCCGCCACTCCAAGGCCCCCTGAACACGCGCTGCCCCTAGCGGCGGCGCTCACTTCCGGTCACACGAAGTGGCCGCTCTCTCGTCCCAGCGCCGGCGCGCCGTCGGATCATCTCTCTTCTTACACCGTGGTGTAAACATTACAATCGTCCGTAGGCTCAAGATAGCGCTTGGAACTGGTGTATCAACAGCGTGCTGGCCATGTATGCACAAGGAGCACGTCAACACGCGCCAGCAAAATGGCTCCAAAGCTTGCACTCAGTGCCGAGGACACCCAGACGCGAAAGAAATGTCGCGAGGAACAGGAGCGTCTTCGCCACGCAGCGAACCATGGTACAGACCGCGAGTGTATGCTGCCACGAAGACGTGAGTCAAGGCAATCTCGCGTGACAGCTACGAAAGACGACGAGCGTCATGAGCACTGCGACCAGTAGCGACAAGCGGAACAACAACGCGCGGCGGCCATGGAAGACGAGGAGCGGGGTGAGCACCGCGACCAGAAGCACAAACACAAGAATAATTATAGTCAATGAAGACGAGGAGCGGGGTGAGCACCGCGACCAGAAGCGACAAACACAACAATAATTATAGTCAATAAAAGGAAACAGCATACAAAGGTTCACTCACATATACTCCCACAGTACGTGAGATCGCATATTTTTTTTTCTTTATTGACATCCTATACAACATGTATTTGCATGCAGTATTAATGTAGCACATATGGTCCAACGATGACATCATGGATTGCTTGTGCTTTACACCGTTCACAAGCAATGCCGAAATGAAAGCAGCAGTTCATATGAATACACGCTTTACACCCTAGTGTCGGCTACACTCTAGAGTCAACAAAGTGCATGATGTCGTGAAACGAAAGCAACGTTTGTTGAGGGAAGTACGGTTAGGACAGGAGCATGTCGAGAGAAGTACAGTGTGATAAACAGTGGTGAGGTTGACTATGACTGGTATGTTTCATTCCCACGTGTGCGGCGCAGTGGAAACTGGCGCTGGCTCATCCGCTTTTGCGAGGACGTTCTCTCGCACTCACGTTCTACGCGCCATGACGGCCTTGCACCAGCTTTGCACCGTCTTTGCACCATTTAGTGAAACATGTTGATCCAGACAGGGTTCTTTGATTTGATTTTCATCTCGCAGAGAACACGCTAGGGTGACGTGGCTAGAAATGGCATGGTACTAAATGAATGAATGAAACCATTATATGGCGCGCGAACGTTTAATTGCACTATGGCCTGAAAGGGGACGCACTCACAATCCGGGAAGAATCGCATGGCACTCAGTAAAGTACACTTTGAAGAAGACTCCTTTAACAGGCTCGTCTCGGCTGTCCTGATTGGAAGTTAATGGCGCGGCCGAAACCACGCGTCGCTTGCTGAATGCAAGCTGATGGCCTCTTAACGCCTTCGGGCGCTGCGTGCGCAATTGTACAAGCCAGGATGGCGCCTCAACACTTGAAGCAAAAATTTAAGTTATAATGTTTAAAATGCTTTACGTGCATGTTCAGGTAATTCTTATTGGAACTATGCTGCGAAATTTGTTTATATGAGCGAAGCCTCTTAGGGAAACGATTTGCAAGATAAACATATGCTTGTTTGCTTGAACAACAGTACAGCTTCCATTTGTGAAGTTAAGAAAAATGGCTTGCTGTTTCTCAAGTAGCACGCGCTTGAAGTAGTCAATGTTCTTACTGCACCTCAAGTATTTTTGAGAGTTCAGGCGTGGAATTCATATTTGTAGATGAAACAAAGCTCACAAATAAATTCAAGATGCCTAATGCCTCGGGTCGCTGGATGTGTTTATTAATAATATTAAGTAAAAGTCGGTCAGAACTCAATTTTCAATGAACGAAACTAATTTGCACGTGAGGGGATGAACATTTGGAGATAGCATTACCATTGTGCGGGGTATTCCAGCAAAGAGACCCCTAGTATACTTCTGAAGGGTGTGAGAACTCGCTTATATAGCTTGACTGTGTTTGATGTATGAGTTGTCAGGTCAGCATACATCTGTGAAGAAATTATCGTTGTAGTTGAAGCATGTGCGCTGATAATGAAGGAATTACAGAGGTTTGAATGCACAAGGAAATAAAATATATGCGGATCCCACGTAGTGTAGGGATCGATGTAAGCGAAGCTTTGTATGCTGTCCACTTTGATTGAATATAATTAGTGTTGCGCTTGGTGCTTCTGGTCATGGTGCTCACGAGGCTCATCTACGCTCATCGCGTTTCGTGGATGCCAGGCGTCGTTGCTTTGCCTCACATCTTCGAGCCAGCATGCATTCGTCGTCAGCACCACGTTTCGCTGCCTAGCGAAGATGCTGCTTTTCCGGGAGACGCCTATTTCGGACCTGCATGTCCTTGGCGCAGAGTGCACGATTTGGAGCCATTTTGCTGGGGCGTGTTTACGTGTTTTTTTTTCTGCGTACGTGGCAAGCACGCTGTTGAGACGCCAGCTCCAAGCGCTCTCTTCAGTCTATGGACGATTGTTATGTTTACATTATAGCAGCCCAGCACGCGACCTCCACAGCCCAGCAGCTGCATTTTTGTCGCATAGGAAAGCAAGCACAGCAGGTGCCCTACGCGGAAATTGGGAAACGCTGCCGTGGCGGTGGCGGCCGGGATGCGCGGAGGCGAGCACCATCTGGTGGTGTTGCAAGAAACCTAGCGGCATACGCGAGCCAGTTCACAGCCGCAGCGCCCGGAAAGTCGGGTTAAGAGAGAAAGAAAGTTTCGCTTTAAAAGAATGATCAGTGCCAGCGACTCCTTGCCGTAGAGCTTTCAACAGAATTTTTTTTTCTGAACAAACGAAACTGAATTTATTGAGCTTTTTCAAAGCAATGGACGGTAGCCGCCATTTTTAAAGAATATCTGTAATGTTTCAACGTCTCAACCTGCGATAGTTGACACTTGGCCACAGTAAAATGAATGCGTTTCGAGCCACCTCGGTTGCTTGAAAAGCAGGACACTTGCTTACGTTAAATAAAATAAATTGTGCGGTTTTACGAGTGAAAGCTACGATCTAACTATGAGGCACGCCGTAGTGGGGTACTCCGGACTAATTTTGACCACAGTGCGTTTCGTTAACGTGCACACAAATCTAAGTACACGGATGGTTTCGCATTTCGCCCCCATCGAAATACGGTCGCCGTGGCCGGGAGCCTTGCTTTCACAGGGCAGTTTTGGGTCTCTAAACCTGTTTGTCTTCCTCATCTGTAAGGACAAATCTGCTATGAACATGCTCTAGGATATATGCTCGAGAACCTCCTCTTCTCGCAATAAAAGCGGCCATGAGAAACAATATAAAAATGCGCAGGTAGCCGCCATTTGTACAGTCACAGAGACTACAATCACGGCCTATGCTCTGTACCGTGACAGTGATATTTCCTGCTAGCGCGAAAGTTATTGTGGCGCTGCCATTACTACGTCTGGGCGCCCGAACATGCGCCTGTTCTAATATTGTTTTTGTTCTGAGACAGTAAAATGCGAGAGGACTAAGGACACGTAAGCGTTAGGGCGGATGTAACACTGCCCTTTTGAACCAGTGTGCCAGGCCATCATGAGCGTTTTGATTGAAGCATCCGGTGAAACATCTTTTTTTTTCTTTTTTGCGTGAGGTCCTTGCCATAATAAAACTGACTCGAGGTGACCCTATGCTCGGATGACTCAAATGGGACAAAAATTACACATTTCAAGGTGAAAATGGCTCTAAGTACTAAGTTTATCAATCAAGATATTTCAGTCTGCCTGCTATGTATGGCATGCGCTTTCGATCACCTTGTGGCAAATCGTAGTCCGCCAAGGTATATGTTATGCAGATTATGTTGTGTTCTGGTTGGGAGTGTCTATCAAATGTTGCTCCACAGAGACAAAAGATGTGGAACTGCACGTTAGTAAATGAACTTATTCTAAAGAAATAGCAGAAGTTTGGAAGCCGCTTAAGCTTACCCTTTAAGAGTGGAACGCGATAGCATTCATCGATCCCTGACTGCTTATGGGGCTTCTCGGCAACTGCAGCTTTCTTTTTTCGCTAACTTCACCTCCTCATGTAGCTGCCGAGGAGGCGAGCGCCGTCTGGATGGTATTTCGGCAAGGAGAAAACAAAGGCGCGCCGCTGTATGAGTGGTAGAAATGCTGGAAAAAGGGGGTTTGTGTTTGAGTCTCCGCATAAGAGAAGTTTGTTTTCTCGTATATTAAAATTACAATCCGACGCTTTCACGTCTGTAGGTTGAGGTAACGTCGTACTTGATTTTTCTGACGCATTTTACTTTGAGAAATTCGATTAGTTCACCAGCGGCTCTGCGCCACTAGGAGGGCCTGCGTGGATGGGGTGGTTCGGGATGAGCTTCTTGGCAAGGTCGATCCACATAGGTCGCGAAGCTTCGGGCGAAAAGCGGTTCAGAACCAATTGTCACCGACATCAGCAAGGGTGGTTATGGGAGCAGCGATTGAATCGCGACTATGTTTGGAGGGATAAACACTGGGAAGGAAAAAGCGTTTCTAAATGAAAGCGAGACGCAGTTACATTTAGTCAACGAAAATAAAATTCCTAATTCATTTTATATACGCATGGCGAGAAAAGATACAACTGTATTTTACTAGATCGTTATCAATAAGTACCTTTTTTGAGGGCCCACCGTGAGAGCGCCCATCGATAGCGGCGGGCGTTGACGCCGCTATCACTTGCAATGCAATGCAACTCTTGGAGTGCGTGGAAAGGCGCGCTCGTAAAGTTCACCTGTTACAATACGCCCCCCTCACATGCTGTGTTGTTTTGGATGTCGACGTTTGTCTGAATTAGGTGACGCGGGTAGTTTTATTGTTTCTTAACCTGTGCAGTCAAAAGTAGTCAGTTGCGACCGTCAGATACTTGTTTACTTTAGTTGTTTTCGTGCAACAGCGCTGGCGACGGGCTTGGTGTCCAACGAAAGGACGAGCACTCTACGCAATCTACACCCAAAGCGTTCGTCGGCCTCCAAAGAAAGTATGTTCTGTGCAGCGATGCGATTTCTACACCCGTACGGCTGATCTTTTGCAGCAATCGCTTTTCGCGCTGAAAACTCGGAACGCCCATTAAGTCGAATGGCGGGGCAATTGAATATACAGCTCTAATGGCAGGCCTCCGAAAACAAATTTCGTGCCTATGAGAACAAAATGACATCACTTCTGTTTTTGACGGATATGACGTCAAATTATTTTTTCTTCCGCCGGAAGTGTTCCCTCCTCACACAGATGGCGCTAAGCCCCATGAACCGCCAGTAAGCAACCATGTTTTGAACGTATGGGCTTCTATGTAAGCTTCGCTACCAGATGTATTTACCTTGTTCTTGGCCGCGGATGCCTACGCCGAGACCAACACCGGATCTTCTGTGGCACGGGACCTTTAACGCCTTCGCGTTAACAACTATTGGTGCAGCAATATAATTTTTTGCGTTGAATGCACGGAAACAGTTCAAATAGTGTTCCACATTTATATTCCCCCTATATAGTCCAGCAGCGCAACCATCTCACTTCGTATTACTCCACACTTCGGAAGGGAACCCAGCGAAATCGGTTACCTCAATATCAAGAAGAGGGGAAATTGTCAGCCAGTGCTTTGAGTAAGCGAAATCTTATCCAGTAGTTATGGGTTTTGATAAATTCTAATAAGTGGAGACAAAAAGAAGTGGCGGCAAAGAGTCAGATCTTTCCTGTTCGATAAAAATATGTCATGGTAATCAAATTTCTGGAGTAGTGCTTCAATAAAAATTGCAGAGAGAGGAAAAATTTTTGGACCATCGAGGTCGTTGATCTTGAGGACGAGTGGGCTGGTGTTCTCATTCCAGTACTCTACTGGCGATGGCTCCTCGACGTAATTGCGGGACGAGAGCTTCTTGTGGCGACAGGGTATCGCCGGTCAGCTGTACGTCCCACCACTCAAATGACGTGCTAGGCGTCTTTAAATGTTTAGGTTTGCCCCCGCACCCCCACGAGATATGAAAGAGTGTAGGGCGTGTGTCGCCGCACTAGGGGCAGATGCCGCGATATGTTTGTGGGTAAATTTTGTTGAATCTGTGTAGGCTTGGGAAGGTGTTTGGTTGGATAACTCTGAGAGCTACTGCCTCTTCAGTGCTGAGCTTTTTGTGAGGGGGAGGATAAATCCGGCGGTTGAGTCGCTGGATCTCGAGTCGGTCGCAGTAATTGGTTGGCAGAGGCACGAAGGTAAAGGATGGGGATTGATGAGACGATTGGTTTGCCCCGCTCGGTTGATTAGCGCTTGAGCTAAGGCCCGTTCGCCCTTTCGTTCTCCTCCAGTCCCGCGTGGCCCGACGTCCACGTGATATGATGGGATTCTTGCAGCCTCGGCCTCGAATATGGGCCACCAGCAGAGGTGGTCGTCCGTTGGTAAAGTTACGGCAGGCCTGTTGCTAGTCGGTAACGACATGAACTTCCCTGCCCAACCTGTCATGTTGTTTTGTTACTATAGCGCCACGGCTATGGTCTCAGCCACAGCTGGGGTCTCTGCCCTGATGGAGACCGCAAGGGTCAAGGAGTTGTCTCTCCCGTTCACGGCGGCTACCGCGAAGAGGCCCTCTGCAGGGTACGCCGTCACGTCCACGCATGTAACGGACGGGTCACCCTTGAATTGGCGCTGTCTGCCGGCGCGAGCCTTGCGTTGTCCTTCCTGCAATTCATGACTCATGTGCTTTGGTATGGTGTTCGCGTTGATCTTGCTGCTGACCTCGGGCGGGAGTGATCGTTGCCCATCGAGGGCAACTTCCAGTGAGGAGAATGGTCTTTCGAGGGATCATAGGTGAAGGAAACTGTCACACGCCCCGTCGCCGTGGTTTTGGTGATACGGTGGTCCCATGTACACGTTTGCTCCGGGCTTCGGCTGGTTGAAGCCTGAACGCAATTTAGGGACCCAGCACTCCGTCTAAATGAACACCTTCTTGGCATGGAACAATATACCGACGTGTCCGAGAGGTCAGCGGCAATATGAAGCCCTATAGCAGTCGAAAAGTGACGCGCTCGAACCTGGAACATCGTTGCGAATATTGACCGCCTAGTTACAGGATTTGAAACCTTCGCGAGTAATAGTGAGGTGGATGCGCCTACAAGTAAATGGCAGTAATCTTCAGCACGAAGACTCAGTTTGTCGAGGTGCTGAAGTACATGTCGTTAAACTCGGTGGGAACAAGATAAGTAGGATGGTGACTTCGTCCTCCTGTAGTTTCGTTCGGCGCGGCGACGGATTGCGCGGAGGGATTCGTACTCGTGCGTCAATCTGCGATCTGGGTCTGGTCACGTTGATATCTCTTGTTTTTGCAGTTAGGGCTGATGCAATAACATTTTCTATTTCCGAAAAAGATTGAATGTCGCCGCACTGAGCCCCCACATAGGCCTGGAAAGCTTGCCAATCTATACAACGCACAGCAAGAGGAGCAGAACGGCGGAACCATTTTAGCTGTATGTATGTCGGGATAGGGTCACTTCCGTGTGTTTCTATGTCCACACGCCAGCACGTAGTAGACAAAAGGCTTCTCGAGGCAAAATAAACGTCCTGACAGCTGGCGTACGATGCGCCGCGAAGAAAAGTGGGGGACCCATCGTTGATTGACACGAGGCCTTGATTTAGCACGAAATCAGCCATTTCCCTGCCGCGGGCGTTCATCGTAGCAGAGTCGCACATAGAATGGTGGGCATTAAAGTCCCTACTAATATGTGCGTGACCTGGGCAAGCTTGGAGCACGGACAAGATATGAAAACAGTCTATGCGGCTTCTAGGGGGGATGTAACCACCGATGACAGAGATTAAACGTCACTTATGTTTTAAAGTCAGGCAAATATATTCGTTAGAGGTGTGAAAAGCCACTTCATGTCTCAGATAGGCTAAATCGCGACGCACACAAATTATCACTTTGCTTGGACTTCGGTCGTCGCGAGACCACATTGTCACGTATCCGGATACTCGAAAGGAAGACACCATGTTCGGCTCGCATGTAACGATAACCGGAAACTGATATTTAAATATACGTTGCCGAAAGTCAGACAGCCGGCTTCTCAGACCTCTTGCATTATAGACAGCATTATAGCAATTGACTGCATTATAGCAAATGACTGACTTCTCAGACTGCATTATAGCAAATGCACTACCCGCTCTTCAAAACAGTTAGTCATACTGCCTTACTGAAGCGCTACCAAAAGCGGTTCCAGGACGTTCAGAACTTGCACTGCTGCCTTGGCACCTGGCCTCTGCAGCTCAGAAAGAATTACACGTATTGACTTCAGCAGGTTTTTTAGCATGCTCTGGATTTTTTCATAGTCTTGCCATCTTTGGGGACGCAGCCCATGATGTCGTCTTTCTCGTTGCTACGGATGGTAGCGTAGGGCATTCAATCTCTGAAGCAATTGAGCGCAAGGCTGGTCCACTTTGTGCTTCCCTTGGACGTGGCTCACCTGAAAGGGGCGTAGCGGCCTTATGCTGCATTAGCAGTGGCTGAAGCGCTGGTGCACAGTTTTTTGCGGTAGATGTTCTATCATTCCTGTGTACACTGCAGTTGCTCTGGCGTCTGCGTTCCGAGCGTCGCCTGTGACACCGGATGGATGAGGCAGCCTCTCTATGGGTTGAATTGACCCGCACCATCTTCCGCATGACGCGCTTTTCTTCCTTGGTTTTCGGCCAATCTTTCGATCTCGCTTCATGCGCCCCTGGAGCAGTTCGAGCACTTAAGAGGAGCAGCAGCGTCGCAGTTGTTTATTTTGTGAGGTCCGCCGCACCGCTGGCAAGTTAGTCCACCATTGCACACTGCGCTGAAGTGTCCCAGTTTGCAGCACTTGTGACACTGCAAAAGTCGTGGCACGTAAGGACGCACAGGCTGTCTGACATGGTGAACCTTTATGTAAGCTGGTAGATTCGCAGACTCAAATACTAGTTCAATGCATCGAGGCTGACCGAAGCGGTGAATGGTCATGATTGGGACTGTTGACGTTAGAAGCTTCTGTAGGTCCGCGTCACTGATGTCAGCATCCACGTCATATATGACGCCAGTCGTTGTTGCTTTCCCGTGAGCAAAGAATGAGCGCACTGAAATATTTCAAATCTTTGTGACGGCTTCAACGTCTCGAGACTAGTCTTGTTTGTCACGTCCACTGACAGTATATTCTTCCTGGCGTTAATGCGAATCTCGTTTACCTGCGCAGGAGCAATTCTCTGAAACTATTCAGATCAGGACTGCCTGTTAAAGGAGTTCAAGTTGTCCGTTGTAGTAGTTGGCTCATAAGAGATCGTGAAACTCTGCTTGCCGTTATGCATCTCGGGTTGCGAATCCTGTGGTGAAAGACGACGACCATGGCAGCTACATATGCGACCCGACGCGGCAAATAAGAGAGCACGAGGGTTGGTGGCAGAGGAAAAGGAAGAAGACACGAGCGAACGGGCAGCTGCGGCCACGAAGGCCGATCGAACGAGGGCCGAGCAAGGTTCGTGGAAGCAGTCCAGAGAGGGCTACCCGGGTGTATCGCTGGACAGCCTCGTGACGGGTCGCAAGCCACCGAACCACTGCCCGTGTCCCGTGCCTGGCCGGTTCCTGAGATCTGGCAGTTCCTGTGCTCTCGGGAGTCTGCTGCGTTCGCAGTTCCGGCGTCAGAATTCTGAGCCACCAAGCTGTCGCCGCGTCACCGCCACTGCCTACCCAAGCCACCTCCGACGCAATTGGCGTGTCAAGGAAGGTTACGACCACACGTGAGCGACCACTGGGGGGCCGTATGCCGCGACGCTCGGACTTTGCGCGTTAGTGGGCTAGGGACTGAACTTTGTAGTCTGCCGCGTAGGGCTTCATACGCTAGCAAATACTAGGTGTTAGAGAATCTTACTTGTGTCTGTGTAAAATAATAGTGTGAATTATATGTGTGTCTGTGCAACCCGTCCCAATATCGCCTTCGAGTCTTTCCTCACCGCACCGCACGTCAACAAACGTGACGGTCTACGTTATTCCTTTACATTATCTGGCGTCCGCGAACAGGACTAAACTCTCGTAACACCTTTGAGAGTCTCACTTTGTTCGCGTGCGGTGGTTGAGGATGGATGCCGAAAAACTGATAGGTATCGGTAAAGAGTTGGGACTCACAGGCAAGGCACTCCAGTAGTGGATGGATGAGGAGCGTAGCAGAGAAAGAGAATGCCGTTCACAAGAGCGTGAGGCTGCCAAAGAGGACCATGCACGAGAGTTGGAGCGGCAAGCTGGAGAACGCCAGTTGTTGGAACTACGGCTGCGCGTGCAAGAATCGCAACAGCCCAGTCAAGCAGTCACAGCCGACTCAAGAGATCGGGAAGCGAGTAATCAAGGTTTCCGAAGCCCGCACAAGTTGATTCCAGCGTTCAATGAAGCTCGGGATGAGCTTGACGCATACATTCAGAGGTTCGAGCGAGTGGCCAGAGACCAAGGGTGGCCTAGCGACAAGTGGGCCCTATCTTTGAGTTTGTGTTTAACGGGGAAGGCACTCACTGTCGTCGGGCGCATGTCCGCTGAAGACGTGACTGATTTTGCTAAGCTTAAGGCAACATTGCTCCAGAGGTTTCGATTCACGGAAGAGGGCTATCGAATCAAGCTACGAGAGGCCAAGCCGGACAATGGCGAAACAGGTCGCCAATTTGCAGGCAGGTTGCTTGGGTATTTTGATCACTGGGAAGAGTTGGCCAAAACTGAAAATACGTATGACGCCTTGAGAAACAAGGTTGTCTCCGAACAATTCTTGCGACGATGTGATCAGAAGCTTGCCATCTTTTTGAAGGAGCGAGGTTGCAAAGGTCTGGACAGTTTAGCAGAAACAGCGGATCACTATCTCGAAGCGCAAGGCCTGACAAATCTGGCTAGATGTCGAGAAGAAGAGGTGTATGTGAAGGGTGGAACACAAGCTAATGAGCCATCAAGTGGTCAAGCGAAGCCCCATTGCTTCATATGCAACAAGCGAGGACACAAGCCGTCGGACTGCTGGTCTAGGACTAGCGGATCTAAAGCTGCGACGGGTCGGAAATGGAAGAAGCCTGGCCATGGTTCGGAAGGCAAAAACCCCAAGGATCGCAACGAGGCTTCGTGTTCTCTTTCTGAACGCCACCAACCAACCGAAGAAGATGGGTGGCAAGAACAGAGCACACATGCTGCAAACACTGAAGACCGCAGTTCTGAAAAGATTGGTTCAGGTGCGCAAAGCACCGTTGGGCCGAAACTACGAACAGAAGGAATGCCGACAGCAAAAGGGCGTCTAGAAGGCCAACCCGTAACTGTTTTGAGAGATACCGGTTGCGACACTGTCGTAGTAAAGCGCTCTCTTGTGCCAGCAAACAAGTTTACTGGGGAAACGCGCTCTGTCTATTTATTAGATAGTTCGGCACGATACCTTCCCGAAGCTGAAGTCCAAGTTGACTGTCCGTTCTTTAGAGGCACTGTGCGTGCCATATGCAAGGAGCGTCCATTGTATGATGTTGTTCCGGGCAATGTTAACGGTGCTTGCCCCTCTCTCGAGTTACCTGGAGGCACAGATGCGAAGATGGAGCCTACCGCACTGCATTGCCAAGAAAGTACTGAGGGTGGGCCGCACGACGACGAGAAAACCTACCCAGTTCAAGATACTACTATGGTTGCTGCGTCACATTCCCTTTCAACAAGGCTGCCAGTAGCCCTTGTAAACCCGCTAGACGTCACTCCCCATGCTTGACAAAGTTACAGAAGGAAGATCGAAGTCTCAGTGGTTGCTTCGTGGACGTAGGCAAGACCAAAACCACGTGATCGGCCACTGTTACATTTATACTACTGAATGACATTCTCTTCCGTCGTTATAAATCTGCGACAAAAAAGAGAAATCCAACAGCTTGTTGTTCCGAGAGATCTTCGGGGTTCCGTCCTGAAGATAGCGCATGAAGGGATCCTCTCTGGCCATCAAGGGACAAAGAGAACGGCCGACAGGGTCTCAGAAGAATTCTACTGGCCTGGAGTCCGAACAGATGTCACCCGGTTCGTGAAATCATGCGACATTTGTCAGAGGACCGTCCCAAAACACCTGGTAGGACGTGTACCTGTTGGAAACATGCCGATAATCAATACTCCGTTCCAGTGAGTCGCTATTGATATTATCGGACCCCTTTCTCCTACTTCCGCTAATGGTAACCGATTTGTTCTTACCATGGTGGACTTCGCAACGCGTTACCCAGACGCAGTTGCTTTACCGAGCATTGACACGGAAAGAATTGCCGAGGCATTGCTTGCGATGTTTTCCCGCGTTGGAATCCCACGGAAAATAGTTACCGACCGAGGTGCACAATTCACCTCACAACTCATGAAAGAGCTAAGCCGCCTGCTTTCCTTTAAACGGCTACCCACTACTCCATGTCATCCAGTGGCAAACGGCTTAGTGGAACGTTTTAACGGTACGTTGAAGCAGATGATTCGGCGAATGTGTCAAGAAAGCCCCAAAAATTGGGATCGATACTTGGCACCACTGCTCTTCGCGTACAGAGAAGTCCCACAGACAAGCTTGGGTATCTCACCGTTTGATATCCTTTATGGTCGTTACGTACGAGGACCGATGACTATCGTGAAAGAGCTTTGGTCAAGGAAACATTTGGACGAAGAGACCAAAACGACTTACGGCTACGTAGTAGAGCTGCAGGAACGACTGCAGCAGACATGTCCACTAGCCCACGAGCAGCTTCGAAAAGCGAAAATTACACACAAACAATATTATGATCGCAAGGCAAAGGCGCGACACATTGCCATGGGAGACAAAGTATTATTGTTGCTACCATCTGAGAACAACAAATTGATCCTAACGTGGAAGGGACCATTCACCGTCATTGAAAAGAGAAGCGACCTTGATTACGTCGTTGACTTGGGCACGCGAAGTAGTGCATTTCATATGAACTTACTTAAAAAGTATGAGGAAAGATGTTCCTTACCATCGGCTGAACACCAAGCTGCTGTAGCGGTCAACACCCGAGAAGATAATGGGAACGACCCGCCATTTATTGTATTGAAGAAGAAAGAAACTTACCGAGACGTCAAGATTGCCACTGAATTACTTGATGAGCAAGCCGGTGAAGCAAAGGAAACGTTGTCTACGTTCCAGGGCATATTCTCGGTTCTCGGACGTACCTGGAAAAACCCATCTCGTAGAGTGCCAGTTAAAAACGACAACTGACACGCCGGTGCACGTCCGGCAATACCCGGTACCTTTTGCAATTGAAAAAGCTGTAGAAGATGAAGTCCAGGAAATGCTAAACCGAGGAATTATAGAACCGTCGAACTCGGCATACCAATCCCCGGTGGTGGTCGTGAAGAAGAAAGACGGCAGCATGCGCTTGTGCATTGCTTTTAGACAGCTAAATCGTGTGGTCATCATGGATAACGAACCAATACCACGAGTAGACATGATGTTCGCCAAGCTGGGCAAGAGTCGGTACTTTTCCAAGTTCGACTTTACGAAAGTATATTGGCAAGTCCCCATGCATCCCGAGTGCAAGCACATGACAGCCTTCCAATCTTCGTCGGGTCTCTATCAGTTCCGCTTTATGCCTTTTGGTATTAAGACAGCTCCAGCTGTTTTCACAAGGCTTATGAGAAAAGTAGTGGACGGTATCCCCAACATCTACCACTACTTCGACGACGTCTTAATTGCCACCGAAACATGGGAACAACATGTTCACACCCTTCGGCGTTTCTTCCAGCAAGTCAAAAACGCCTGTCTAACTATCAAGCCTTCCAAAAGTGAAGTTGGCTTCACCTCCGTGATATTTTTAGGGCATATTGTAGGTCACGGTGCCCTACGCCCGCAGATCGAGACCCTTGAGAAAATTGAAACGGCTAAGAAGCCAACCACTAAAAAAAGAAGTCCGGTCATTTTTGGGCCTTACCGGATACTATCGCGACTTCGTGCCAAATTATTCCAAGGTATCAGCACCCCTCACAGAACTGACCCGCAAGCGTGCGCCCAATAAACTTGTCTGGGAGCAGCGTCACCAGGAAGCTTTCGACGAACTACGACGCTTACTTTCTGAGCAACCCATTCTACGATCTCCAGATTTAGAACAGCCGTTTGTCCTACGTACAGATGCATCATCGACAAGCCTCGGAGCTGTCCTCCTGCAACGCCACGGTGGCGTTTTGCACCCAGTTTATACGCAAGTAGGAAACTGCTGCCCAGAGAAGCACACTACTCTACCATAGAACGGGAAGGCCTCGCCCTTGTCTGGGCAATCCAAAAGTTTCATGTTTATCTCTATGGCAAGCACTTCTTGCTACAAACGGACCATGAACCACTTTCATACATTAACTCCGCCAAGCATGCGAACAACCTAGTATTGCGCTGGAGTGTACTGATTATGGAATATGACTTCACTGTCGAATACATCAAAGGCAGTGACAATATTGGAGCAGACTACCTAAGCAGAGTGTCTTAGTTATCCCAGTTTATATGTGTGTTCATAGCCTCTGTTACTGTTTATATACAAGTGCGTGTTTTCCTTTTTTAATACTGTGTGAACTGTGTGCAACCTGTGAACTGTCTACTGTGTGCGCTATGTGTCAGTGCAACAAGTCAAGTCCTCCTGCTGCAAGCCCACTCTGCATGGCAAAGTTGTTTAAAGTGAAACAACTTTCTTGTGTGGGGGGTAGTGTGGTGAAAGACGACGACGATGGCAGCTACATATGCGACACGACGCGGCAAATAAGAGAGCACGAGGGTTGGTGGCAGAGGAAAAGGAAGAAGACACGAGCGAACGGGCAGCTGCGGCCACGAAGGCCGATCGAACGAGGGCCGAGTGAGGTTCGTGGAAGCAGTCCAGAGAGGGCTACCCGGGCGTATCGCTGGGCAGCCTCGTGACGGGTAGCAAGCCACCGAACCGAGGTCCTGCCCGTGTCCCGTGCCTGGCCGGTTCCTGAGATCTGGCAGTTCCTGTGCTCTCGGGAGTCTGCTGCGTTCGCAGTTCCGGCGTCAGAATCCTGAGCCACCAAGCTGTCGCCGCGTCACCGCCACTGCCTACCCAAGCCACCTCCGACGCAATTGGCGTGTCAAGGAAGGTTACGACCACACGTGAGCGACCACTGGGGGGCCGTATACCGCGACGCTCGGACTTTGCGCGTTAGTGGGCTAGGGACTGAACTTTGTAGTCTGCCGCGTAGGGCTTCATACGCTAGCAAATACTAGGTGTTAGAGAATCTTACTTGTGTCTGTATAAAATAATAGTGTGAAATATATGTGTGTCTGTGCAACCCGTCCCAATATCGCCTTCGAGTCTTTCCTCACCGCACCGCACGTCAACAAACGTGACGGTCTACGTTATTCCGTTACAAATCCCTCGAAGTTGACGTCTTTGCTAGCTTCCTCATCAAGCGACGGGTGGTGAACGTTGTGAAATCCGCCTCAGATTGCAACTCTTCCATCGATGAGCAGTCGGAGGACTCGAGAGGAACGGATGCGATGTCGACGTGGTCACCAATCTTCGGTCCATCAGCAGGCGTGCTGCCAGGGTCTACAGTGCCTTTGGGGTGGTGGTCCCCAATCACGGAGGAGGACGTCCTCCGCTTGGTTCAATCGAGAGGCGTCCGGAATTCTCAAATTTAGGAAATAACAGACAGCGATCCAAGGCGCACGTATGCCTCCACACTCGGTAAGCATCTTAGCCATTTGTGCCGAGATTATCAATGCGATATACCGTTAACTTGCAAAAAGAACATGTCTAATTCTCGTTATATAATGAATCAGCAATAAATAAATTTATTTATTTCACGTACATGCAACGCATATTTGGGCATCTAACCATGGTATTTTAATTTTAAAAAATTGTCTTTCAAGTTTATAACCTAACACAGAGAGAGAGAGAGAGAGAGAGAGAGGAGAAAGTGGAAAGGCAGGGAGGTTAACCAGAGGGGAAGGTCCGGTTTGTTGCCCTTCGCTGGGGAGAGAGGAGAGGGGGAGGTAAAATGACAGGAAAGTAGAGACAGAGAAAAAAAAGGGAGCACAAATACACAATCACAGTAGGTCATTGTCGACGCATAGAGTCACAGCACAGCACAGTATCACTTGTAATACTGTAAACGTCAGTTCAGGCTATAGCCGCTTATCCAATTCTGTAGTCTTTAAAAACTGCAACAGAGCTTTCGTCGTCCTCCGCTGCGATGTCTTGCGATGGTGGCATTCTAAAATGGTTTCCTCTGTTAAAGGTCCAAGAGCTCTAGAGCCATTGCGAGCGATCGTCAGGGTAAATTGTAGCGAGAACAGTCACAGAGAAGTTGTTGAAGAGTCTCCTCGCTACCACAGTCATCGCAGTGAGGCGTCGTCGGCCCATGCAATTCGGAAAGCAAAATAGTTCGTAAACGCTACTCCTAGCCACATTCGATAAAGCAGGGTAGCTTCGTGTCGGCAAAGACCAGCTGGGATGCGAAGGAGAAGAGAATGGTGTAGGTGGTGCTGTCGGTTGCATTGAAAACGTCGTGTGTTTCACACGGAGAACGTTATATCACGGGTGAGCTTTCGGAGTTTTCTAGCGGCATCTGTCCTTGATAACGGTATCAAATCTTCTTTATCGCCTTGAAGAGCCGAACGAGCAGCGTCATCGGCGAGCTCGTTGCCTATGACGCCGCAGTGACTTGAAAGCCACTGAAATGTAACGCGTTGTCCTTGCTCAGCCAAAGTATGGATTAGCTGTCTAATCCCGAATACCAGTTGTTCGTGTGGTCCTGGCCACAGAAGTAATAGTAAAGAATGCAGTGCTGCCTTCGAGTCACTGAATATGGACCATCTTCGAGGTTGTTCTTGGCTGACGAGACGAAGTGCAGCGCGAAGAGCTGCAAGTTCTGCAGCCGTCGTGTTGTTGGATGACAGGCCTTGAAACTAACGGTGGTGGCTGTTGCTGGGAAAACCACGGCTCCAGAGGAACAGAGGAGAGCTGCTGATCCATCAGTATAAATATGTACGTGGTTGGCGTACCTTTCGTGCAAATAGAGCAGCGTTAGCTGTTTAAGAGCAGGTGATGACAGTTGAGACGTTTTTCTGATTCCTGGTACTGTGAGGTACACTGCAGGCTGAACCAAACACCATGGAGGAATGAATGGCTTAGTTGCGGGGGTGAATGCTGATTGAAGGCGGGTGCAATAATCCGAAATCGTAGTACAAGATGATGCCTGCGGCCTTTGTGACGGTAATGTCGAAAGATGATTAGAGCAGGCACGGGCAAAGGGCGTAATGTGCACCCTCAGCCCTTCCACCGCAATGTGTGTTTGTATGTGTTGGTCTTGGGTAATTGCAATAGTCGCCAATGCTGATGCGCATTTAGGCAAACCAAGGCAAAATATAAGAGCCCAAGCTTGAATAGCTTCTAGAGTACGAGCATTTGTCCTGCAAATGTTGGTCAGTATGGGCAAACTGTATCTCAAAAAGCGCAGGAAAAGAACCCTGTACAGTTTCAACATAGAATGCACTGACATTCCCCAAGTCTTTCCGCCCAGAAACGTGAAAATCTGGGAGATTGCTGTCAGGCGCTGTTTCAAGTAGGTCACGTGCGGGCTCCATGAGAGATCTGTATCAATAATTATGCCAAGAAATATGTGAGTCTTCTCATAAAAAATGACCTGACCATTTATAGAGATGGCATAGGGTGTCATTGGTTTGCGAGTGAATGCCACCAGTGCACACTTGTCTGACGAGATTTCAAGACCTTGGTTGAGGAGGTATGCAGCTGTCAGGGCAGCAGCTATTTTGAAGCCTTGCGCGTATCTGAGGTCGTGTCCTCATACGCATCATACACATATGTCATCCATGCACCTATGTCGTCTGCGTACATTGATATTTTGATCGCTGCTGCTAGATGTTCAACAAGACCAACGAGTGTGAGGTTGAATAGCACGGGACTTAGTACTCCGCCTTGAGGAACACCTCTGCAGGTGTAGTGTGGTGTGGCTTGGCCATCTCCGGTACACACAAAGAACGATCTCAAAAGTAGATAATTTGAAATCTGTTGAAAACCTTGACCCCCAAGGCCAACCATCTCAAGAGCAGCGACGATGACCTGGTGAGATAGTACGTCATCATATGCCCCCTTGACATCTAAAAACAAAGCTGCAGATAATCTTTAGCATTACTTTAAATGCTGAAGATACGTAGCGAGATCAACAACACTATCTATTGACGAGCGATCTCGACGAAAACCAACCATGCAATTTCGGAACATGTTGTAGTGTTCCAGGTGCCCCTCCAAGCGGGCAAGCATAATTTTTTCCATTGTCTTTCCCACACAGCTGGCCAGCGCTATTGGGCAGTATGAGGTGAGTTCAAGCGGAGACTTCACGTGCTTCAGGAGAGGGGCCAAGGGGCTTGTCTTCCATTCTTCAAGAACCGTACCATCTTGCCACGATACGTTATAGAGATCTAATAGTTCTCTCTGGGCGCATTCACTCAGGTTGCACAAGGTGCGGTATGATATTCCGTCTGGTCCTGGGGTTGAAGAATGCCTGCATAGAGCAAGGGCTGCCTCAAGTTCCTTCATTGTGAAAAGCAGATCCATACGGCAGTCACACAAAGCAGGAATGCCATTGGGGGCTGCAGAGCCTGGACCAGTTACTTGGCCAGCGATCCTTGCACAAAAATCTTCAGTAACATCAACATCCAGCCTCCTCTGGAAGAGCGCCAGCGCTTTGAATGGGAAGGCCATTGTTCAGAGAGGGAATGCAGACGACGCGTCCGGTTCTCCAGATGTGTTAAAGTGGCTCCCGGGGTCTAGTGACTGGCAAAACATTGTCCAACGTCGAGATGCCAGTCTATCCGTGCGACGCTGGATCTTTTTTTTTTTTGTAGTCGTATGGCTGTCCTGAGGTCATCGATGGATTTCGTACGCCGGTATCGGCACTCCGCACGACGACGGATTGCACGAAGCCGCTACAACTCTATATCGAGCTCCGTGTGATCAGACGAAACTGTAACCGTGCGCGTGGCGTCGCGCATTGCATGCTTCGTTGTTTCCTCTAATCCACAGGCCAAGCCCTCTCGGCAAGTATCTCACATAGCAGAGGTAAAAGTAGTCCAGTGAAATAATCGACTGGTGTTCCGTGAGAAGGCCCGGCACATCCCTTTGATGGTTAGATACGTGGAAATGTGATCACTCCCGTGGGTCTCGATATCCAAAAAACCATTTAAGACATCTTGTGAAAGAGCTGGATGCGTAATCTAGGTCAAGACAGCTGCTTTATTCACGCCCCTTAGGAACGTTGGTCTGGCGTCATTCAGAAGCGAAAGGAGTGGTTGCCGGCGAAGTTTGCATTTGCATTTGTCCTTGTGCTTCCCCATGCCATATAGTGTGCATTAAAATCTCCGATTATGATCCATGGAGCAGGACACACCGCCAATATATTAATTAATCTCTTCGAGTCAAGCTGTTAGGCGAAGTTTTAACTGTTAGGCAAACATATTGATTGTCAACGTGAGGCGGAATCGGCTGGCGAACATAGGTGAGTTCACGACGAATAAAAACGATTACTTTGCTGCATACACCAGTTTTCGTGGACATAACAGCTTCATATCCCGGTAATCTGACTGGCCTTGATACCTTAGGCTCATATATCCCAATAATTCGGAACATATTAATATATATTAACTGACGAAAGTCTGAAAGGCGCGATTTTAGTCCTCTGGCGCTCCACTGGATGATTGACGCTGCCTTTACTTCTTCTCCAAAGGATTGGCTTAAGGCGTTCAGTTCTTTCAGTTTACTTCGAGCAGACGTGGTTCCAAGGTTCGACACGATCACTCGAGTGGCATCTATGAGGGGACGCAGCATTGTAATAAATTAACGATCACTTTGCTGCAGTTTTTGCAGCGCAATTCCGTTGAAAACGTCGATTACGAGGATATTTTTTGCGTATTTCTCCGGATGCACCTAAATTCATTTGGCACGGCCCCTGCCTGGAAAAGAGCCATTGCTTGCCTGTTCAACAATCGTAGGTTGCTTGAGGATTCCTCGGGAACGAAGACAATGGCGTGAGGCCAGCATTCAGGCCTTGACTTCAGAGTCGTCGTGCTCGCTTGCGTTGATGTATTTGCGTTGACATTCACCCTTTTGGCCCTCTTTCTGCTTACAGAGATGAAGCTGCCATTAGAGGAGTCTTCACCCGACACGGAGTACAGCACAGCGTCATCGGTGTCGCTGAGCAAGCTTCATGTCTTCCTCGCCAGAGACGGCCGTGATGACTTTTGGCCAGGTGGGCCTCTGGATGGCTCCACGTCCATGGCCACAAGACAGGGAGCCGAGGCACCTGGAAATTCCGAAGATTTCGCCAAAAACCAGAGAACACAGATAGGAGCGTTCTGCCAAGAAGTCACTTCGTCATCGTCTCCGTAACAGTCGAAAATAAAAACCACCTTGAAAAGCGATTATGTCCCATAGTTGTGTTCTGGCATGAGGGAAGACTTTGTGATTACGTCAGCCCCCGGCAGGCATGTGCTAGTTTCAGTTTCAAGGAACATGCGTGCTCCTAGTCGTTGCCTGACATCCTAAGTTATTTTTTTATTTCTCTTCTTGCGAATTTTAAATCGGGTGACGCGCGGGAAGTGGTTGTCTTCGTGCGTCCGTCGAGCTTCCCTCTGCTCACTCTTGCCACTCACTCAACGATATCACCTGTCGGATCGCGCTCGGTCACCTGCTTCAGTTGTCGTGTCAAGTATGAAGATGGGAAATATAAGACAGATAAGCCTGATCAGGCGTTCAAAACGGAAGACGCAGGAAAACAGTCCAACAAAGCATTAGACGAAGATGGCTAAATCGCGGCATCGCATGTCTTGTGTGGCTGTGTGGTGCTCTAACACCGGGATTTACAGTTCTGCGAAGTTTCTCAGGTTTCCCTGATGACCACAGATAAGCGCAAATATTCCACTCTATTTTATGAGCACGTATTCATTTTGCCTGAATAAACAAGTTCCGTGCAAGCCTGAGTGGACTGCCATAAGAGAAGTGTCGCTTGACTCATTCGTGATTACGGCAGCCCATCTGCTGCCGGTGAAATACTTGTAATGAAGGGCTTGAGTGCGTGTTTTTGCTATATATTTTGTTCATTCTTTGTCGACATGCACAGCCAAAATTAAAAAAGAAAAGAAAGAAAGACGCAGCCGTGGTGGTTAATAATTTTTGCATTGGTTTGGATCTTCTGGAATCTATGTTCGCTCATTATGTACAAATTTCCGTTGTGAATGAAAATTGCTTCTGTGGATTGACACTTTCGCACTACGTGGAGGTCAGTCTTTTTCCAGTACGAAATGTGTGGATAAAATTAAAACGTTCGACTTTTACTTGTCTTAAGTTCTGACTGACTGAGAAATCGGCCAGCTTTAGTTGATCCACTTCACAACACACGAAAAAAAAAAGAAATTATGATGCCAGGAAGTTATTTTCTTTGTGGACTAGGTGAACCGTAGCCCTAAACTTAACCACAAGTTAGGAATTAAAAAGCGACTACTTTCACGAAATTACAAAGTGCAACATTTTAACAGCGAATATTGGTAGTTAACAGCGGTTTGCTGAATAAATATTTCTCGTTATAATTGCTTGGCGCTGGTGCGTATAAGCGATGCGCCAGTTAATTAAAAAATGTATAGAAATGTGCAAGATAAACGCGGCAGAAAGAAAGCTCTTCCTACACACGGCACCCTTCAGCGGGTTCTGCTCCGTGATTTGGCCAATGTCGCCGCGTGGACAGCAGACCTACAAGAGAGCACGAGCACAGCCCGCTTGCATGCAAAATGAGAAAGGAGGGCATCCCGGCAAACCCTCCTCCTCCCAGCTGCGCCTCCTCTCTCTCAACCATCTGACCTTATCAGTGACGTCATGGAGGCATTGTTTTGTTTGTGAAATATTTCCAGTAGGATATCCGGCAACCGCCAGTGGTGGAAGCGGCGCTGCCGCCGCGCATAGGCATGGAACCGAGTGTCCTAAGGGAGGTATAGGGAGTTTCCGGCCCCTGATTACGTGTCAAATGTGTGAAATCTATCAGTGTGGCGTTTACCGTAAAACGTCGATCACAGCGTCTGTTAGAACGATGACGCACAGCGATTTGTGAAGTAAGAGCACGGATCGCCCTAGTCCCGTCCGCCGGGCGCACCTCGGCATCTGATATTCCCCTGGGCTGGTCCAAGGTCCCTGCGGTGCTGCCTATAATCATAGGTTTGTGCTCCCAGGCATCAAGAACTCTGCTTTCTCAGCATCGTTGCGTGCCACAACAGTTCAGCAGTGTCAGCGGGAACAAACTGCTTACACTTGCCAGCTTCACGCCGGGCAGTAAAAGATATGGGCGGTGTCAGACATGCTGTATGGATGGATGCAAAACATTAAGTCCGGAGATACGCGACTCAGCGCGCAGCGGGCCGCTCCCACGTTGGGACAGTCAGAAAGCAGTGATAAAAAAATGCTCTCTCATTTACGGGTTCCGATTTAGTCATCTATGTCATCATTCATGACACCGAGTGATACTATCGTTGTCAGTCTTCAGTCTTGATTGGCCGATGCAAACTATGCACTTTGCCGCCGAGTACGGTACTGGCGAGTTGTGAACGCCATGCGGAAATGGTGCAGATTTATTTAATATGACGCATTACTAAAATGGTTATGCAAGTTCTTTCGTAGGCCACTCTCCGAGTATATATTGTGGTGCTAGCATAGCCGAAGAAATTCGGCTTCGCATGCACTCGAAACTGGCTGTCGAAAGGCTGCTATAGTATTTTCCCGAGCTTTCGAGATTCCAAAACCTAAGCAAAAAATAATAACAAATAAAAATTTTAAAAACTAAAAAAGTTGGTCGTGACTCGTCAGTACTGCTTTACCATTTACACCTTTTTCTTTTTTGGTTCTTCTGTAGTCCGCCTAGCTAGCTGTGCCTCTGCATGTACATGGGCGTGGTGAGGCGCCACGCGCAGTGAAATACGAGGACATGAAACAACGTCGCAGGTACGCCTGAAAATCAAATATCCTGACAGCACAGTGGTATCAGTCGTTACGGTTAGTTAAGTGTGGGCGCAGTCTCTGCATTAAAATAAATTGTCGAATTTTAGGTTCCAAAACCCCGATCCGATTATTAGACAGGCCGTAGTGGAAGAGTCCGGATTATTTTGACCACCTGAAGTTCTTTATTGTGCACGCAATACCTTGTTTTTCCATTTCGCCTCCATCGAAGGGCAGCCGCCGCGAGTGGGATTTGAACCCTCGACCTCGTGCTTAACAGCGTAATGCCAAAGCCACTAAGCAACCACGGTGGGTAGGTCTTTGCCTCATTTGAAGAACAGTCAGACATTTAGTTCACGCCGTTCTAAATAAATCAACGCCAGACCCCGATGAAGTTTATTTCCTATCAGGCAGTTAACTTGTTTCCTGTTTCAGGCATCTCGCCACGTATCCGCAACGGCGGTTTTCATTTTTATATGTAGCACGTGACCTCAAAAGCAGCGAACGGCTAATGTAGTTTGCAGATCTAGGACTTGAACTCGTTCTTTTTTTTATTATTATATGACTTGAATAGCATTGAACTAAAAAAAGGAGAGAAAACGCACTGCAGGCTTACGAGACAGCTGCAAAACGGCTTTTATAAAGAGCAGGTGGGCTTTCCGTCCAACCAGTGCTTTTCCATTAGGAATGAGGGGCCAGGATGAGCAATCCCTTTGTGATTTCTTCTTTTATAACAAACTGCGTGGTGGGACAGGACACGAGGACACAAGTGAGACAGACGAGCCGCAGACTAACAACATAGACACTGCAATCGCTTTCATTTGGTTCATTTATTATTTTTAGCGTATTGTACATTTTGTAAATAGTTTCATTTGTCCTAGTCTGTCCTCTCTCAATGTCTCAACGAGCTATGCAAATGGGACGCAGTCACTGCACAGGGCACTTAATAGCGTCACTTCTGGCGTGAGGGTAGTAAGAGGAGTGTCGGACTGCCTTAAATTTGTTTACTGCATTATCTCCAGGATTGGCCCACGTTTTAGACTGAGCGTACCGAAGGAACGGCCGACATTTTCTGGTGTGCCTTGGAAATCGCCCATATTTTACACGAGATAACCATGAGAACATGCGCACATTTTTAAACTGTACTGTCAACCACTACCAATAGTTATACCGCAGTCGATTCAGCATACGAAATGCTCATGGCTATTCGGTGGAGGGCATAGCCGAAGTAAAGGTGTACGTACATGTCTTCTCGACGTGTACCTAGATGCTCAGAAAACGAAAAGAAAAAAAGTGCGCTCAAAAGGCCAATTCGCTCAGGGAGATGCATGTAAACGTGGCCAGGTCGAGCAGGGCCAGCTCGACTTCACTGATCGGCTCTTGTGAGGATCGTGTAAACGAAGGTCCAGTCACCACTGAGTTTGGTAGTTCCTGTCACGTCTGGTATATAGAAACATGCGCCGTCGGGCTCCTATAAGGACCAGCTACTTTTTGGCAGAAGTTGCAGTCCGAACAAGCAGGTAGCACAAAACGAGCTAATAAATAGGAGAACATCAGCTGGACATACTGACGTCATTGGCCAAGAAATAGGTGGATTGCAAAAGTCTCAATATCCAAAAGAATGGTTTACTGCGTCATCTGCAGCCGCTTCCGGTTCGAGACGTCGTGTGCTGCTGTCTGCACGGTCACTTACTACGTGCTCCGTTGATACTCGTGGTTGCTTTTCTCGCAAGTTTACCGCAATACATTTTGAGTACCGTGCAGCTCTGAATAACCAACGCAATCACCACTGGATTATTCCGGAAGGTGTGACCTGTCAATTTTTCTCCATTCAGGGGTATACACCTGCGGTCTATATACTGCATGGAATTTCGCAGTGGATTCTTTGCTTACATGTCTTGTGCTTTGTAAGGACTTTTTTTGCACGTGATTTGGTCAAGTAACTATCACGTTCAGTTTAACGCATGCAAATCTGTAGTTCTGATGTTTTGAACTCGTGAAATGAGGCCGCGCGAGTACAATTTTTTAAATAAAAATATGTATGTCTTGCAGTTCTTTTTTTTCTTTTTGTTACTCCTCTTAGTGTATTACTCGAATGTTTGTTTCATCGCCGAACTCGAACATGCGTGGTCAAAAAAATAAGGCACACATGCGTTTTCTTTCCTTGTTCAACGCAATGTCGCTCGGCGTCCCAGTAGCGACCTTAGTAACTGAGTGGGTACGTGTTTCATTCCGCTTCCTTTACCAGGTTCAACATTTTCTAATTGACACTAACTAGGCGACAGAGTATGTACAGCAAGTAGTGTGAACGGCTGGTCTTCAGGGAGCAGAGTACCTATACTGTTGTCAGAAGGACTTATTTGTGAACATAAGCGTTTGCACTAAAAACTATGTGTTCGTGTGCGTAAGCGATCGTCAGTAAGCCACCTAAGGCAACCGAAAGTACGAAAACGAACTACTTCGTCTATATACTAGCATGTGGCACAGCCTAACATGCGGCCAGGGTCACTTATAGGAGCACTTCCGGCCTTGCTCGGGACCCATGCCTCGCCACAGCGCCTCGCTCAGTGACAACGACTGCCCATTTACACTTCGTTTCGTATAATGCGAAACATTCTTCCCATTCACGGGTGCATTGAAGCACGCGATCACTTGGCAGCTGGTCATAACTATGCCACAGGAGCGTGCATTTTTCTTCCCCGAGTATATGCAACAGCAGCAATCCTGGAGCCGCTAAAAGCAGGGCCTCAATCAGGAAGTGTAACGGACGACGAGCAATTCCCCTATCCACTTATCCTATAGCAATGTACGAAAGATATATTGAATACGGGGCAAGCGTGTAATGGCAGTGAATGTGTGCTTGCTACTCTAGGAGTGGACTATCAGACGTGCACAGTCAGGAGCTGTGAAAGAAAGACGGTATAGTTTATTGTGTCGAAGACACGCGCAAGTGGTCACAGAGCTAGGATTTCAGTTTTTAACTTTACTTCAGCTCGCTCCAGCGCTGCTGTAGGTAGGTGATGGCCGGCCTGTAAATTTCTTCGAAGTAAGGTAGCTCAGTCTTCATGCGTTCGTAGTAGGCAGTCAGCTTGGGGAACTTAGAAGTATCCACGGAGCCGTTCTGAAAAGCAGAGTTTGTAGCGTTTCAGTGGAAAGGAAATTGCAGTGTTTTCTGCTACCCTAATGAGAGCGCAGCCAGCACAAGGGCTATGAGTAAGTGAGGGCTGTAGCTGTTTGTGCGAAAAACAGCTCAAGTGACGGTTAGTTGCAATTAGAATAGCGCGTCGAAAACAGAATAGGAAAACAACGCGCGCTGAATAACATTTGTGGCAACTGAAGAAGCGACCGCCCATCGATAAGTGCCGCACATTGGAATGATAATGTGAACGGAAGCAGGAACTTACCTCAAGGCATATGGACAGGTTTGAGACGAGGCAAAGGTCAGCGAGAGTGAGCTTGTCGCCGGTGGCGTACTTGCCATCGCTCACGAGATGTTGGAGACCCTGGACGACGGTGGTTTCGAAGGAGGCCACCTCTTCATCCGATGGCTTTGTGTTGTCCCAGAAGCGTGGACGCTGGAAAGGCGATTATAAAATGCCTGAGAAGTTCAGGAAGCACAGTGAACCACGGCTAATTGTGAAGTACGGTTGGATAGTGGCTGGGGTGGTGGCTAGCTATAGTCACAAACAAGGAAGTCATGAGCTGCCGTAGTAATGTACGATTGGGGGTAAGCGGGAGCAAGTTGTCTAAAGAAACGGCGCTAAGAACAGGAGCGCGAGGGTTGTATGTAATTGCGCCGGTCTGAAGAAACGCACTTGGAGAGGGGCATGTGTATGTGTCACACGTGTACTCAGCAGCTACGAAACAAGAAGCAGAGAGGAGGCACGTCTCACATTGCACGTGAGTGCAACAGGGATTAACTGCTATACTTACTTATCTGCCTGAGCTATATGCTTTAAAAAGCCAGCCCAAGGAGAATAACCGTTCAAGAGCCACCTCTAAGCTCCAGCTTGGGCTTCGAAACGTCACGAGTGTTGCACTTGATCGGGGCAAGCGCCAGGGTACCGAGTATGAAGCGGTTTATGTGGATTGATTAGGGGCGTATAAACAATTTGAGAATGCACTCACGAAGAAGAGCAGCTGAAACGGCTGGATAGTGCTGGCCACTGCGGCGAGAACGATGTCGATACGTGCGCGCTCCTTGTAGCAGTCGGGGTAGAGGTCGGACTCGGGAGCATGCTTGCGCAGCAGGTAGTAGGCAATAGCATTGCTGCGGTAGAAGTAAAAACAAATTAGGCGTGAAAATTCGGTAGCGGTGTGTGCCAAGCAAACGTAGGCAAAAGTGGGGAAAAAAAAAGTAAATGGGCTAATAACAGCGAGGAATTAACGACGAAAACTCTCAGTGTGGGAGGTGTCAAGATCATATGCCGCCCGCGCTACACTCGATCCTCCCACAAACAGAGTGCTAAAAGGCCCAACTAGTCCAGTCCACGTATTTTTGTGGCCAATGGGACTTGCCATTCCGTGCGCGAACAAAAAGAGGCCCGGAGCGGGCTTAGAAACAAAGGAGAAAAGGCAGGCACCCATCGTCACAGACGGCCCGAAAACGCAGAAGAAACACCCATCTGGTTTGGTTCTTTGGTTTGAGACGGCTCTGGCAAAGATACATTGTAGGGTCGACTACTTTGTCATGGGGGGGGCCGGACATTGTGCTACAGTGCCAAGGTCGTAGCGAGTGCGTAGGGTGAAGGACCGAGTGGGATCTCAGCGGGTGTCGACAGATGCTTGCAAGCAGGCCTCGGCGAAGCTGCTGGTTGAAGCACCGAGAATAGAGGGGTGGTGGTAGAATAAAAAACGGTTGCTTTTCGAGCGCGGCAGGGCCGCGTGTCGGCAGCTGAGACAATCTTCTGCTGGGAATAGTACATCGATTGACAACTTTCTGTATGCAGGACGAGGTGACGGAATAAACGTGTTAGTGTAGCTTGTGAAGTGGATTGTTTTAACGTGTTCGTGAACGGAGCTGAACGCACGTTGGGAAGAAAACTTGGGCTGCTGCAAGCGCGGTACATGATTGCATACGCGACGCAAGAGAAGAGCAGAGCGCATACTTGCCTTTCGTAAACGATGAAGTCGTCGTCGACGAGGGAGGGTACCTTGTGGAATGGGTTGATCTGCAAAGAAGGTTGCGAAATTGTGAAAGCACTCGGGATGAGCTCCCAAAGCCAGTACGTAATAGCGACAGAACAATCTCGCAATTGAGGTACTGCTAGGAGAGGAACGCTGCACTAGGGAAGCTAGAAGACTTAAAGGTGAGCAGCGTTGCCATCGGAAAGTTTAAGTAAAAAGGACGCAATGAGGGCATGCTAAAAATAATGAAAGGAGCATTGCGATGAACGGCAACAGCAAGAAAGGAAGGTTGTTAGCAGGTGAATGGTGTAGCGAGGGAAAAGAGCTACAGCAACCTGGAAATACGGATGTGGAAGCGAATGCTAAAAAATATAAAATTAAAGACGTACGGAAAGTGCCACGGTTACGATGATATGTTCACCACGAGTTCCAAAGGCAATCTGCCGTCGTCAGAACGATTGTGCGGAAGTATCTGGAAAAGGGCACTACGGGAATTTTCTCGCTGCGGAGGCTATGCAGGCCCGCCACCAACACAGCATGTGAATGAGCCTAGTGTTGCGACAGACGCGCCTAAGGGAGTCATTCGAGGCGACAAATGCTTCGACAAAGAAATACGGCGACAAAATATTCTACATAGTCATCTTTGTAATAGCGCTAAAAATATGGAAGGTGCTTAGGAGCGCGTTGTTCGAAAGATGAACAAACACAACTGGTCAAAATGCAACCAACTGCAAATTCGCAATAAGGTTTACCGCGAAGCACCTAATGTGCGTGTAAGGATTTTAAAAGGCTCGACCGAGCTTACTGTAGCACGAGGGGCAATAGCTGTAAAGAATATTAGCGTTCGCCACAGCTGTGCGGGGTAGTAGCATTTCGACAAAGGAAGAATTGATAGACATAAGATGCGAAAGGCAAAAAGGTAAAGTTGAAGAAGGACATGCAGTTTAGTGCACTGCGTAGGGTATGGGGCATACGACAAAACAGCTGCAATTTGCATGCTGCCTAGAATATGTACAAAGACGGAAGGTCGGCACAGTAAACGTAACTGATAGCGCGGAAGCCAATCGGAAGGAAGGTGTCATGGAAGAACAAGAACGGAAAATATGGGCGGCATTACCGAGAGGCGTATGAAACCCGTACCCAGAAATTAGCTGCAGGCAACCACGATGGCCCTTTTAATATATGTAGAATTGCCCTAAATTTTCACGAGAATAAAGCCTATTGCTAACATGACCGTGTGAACAGATGATGCATATATGCACATTATATATATAACGACATGCGTCTTCACATGCCTCATCTCGACCAGACGGATTCCGCCAAACCGTATGATGGACTTTTTAAAAAATAAGATGACATCAGGTAGTTATGTCAAAAAATCACCCGCCGAATCATCTGCCCCTGTTTAAGGACCTGCGCAGATCTGACTGAAAATTTTACGGAAGGCAGATAAACGCACAACGAATAGCGTGTGGCCAGAGACAGTGAGAATCCCCAAACAGGTTGAAGTATGGAGCGGTAAAACGCAACAGCGTCGTCTGTTAATGCAATGAGAAACACGAGAACCATGTCCCTGCATACGAGAGAACTTATAGTGAAGTAACGATCGAACGAGTAGTTGAAGGACCACGCAGGGTTTAACTGAACGTGTGATTAATGAGAACAAGGTGCTTATGCGTGCAGGACAACAGTGGTTTCGCAAGAGACGTGCCCCAGTTCCCCCAGGTACGGCCACAGTAAAATCGGGAGTACGGCTTTAAATGACCGGGACAGGGACATCCCGTGAAGACCCCCGACGCTTCAAGGAATGGTAATCGCTAGTACAAATAGCTCGCGAGAACGTTAGACATGAAATTTAACGTACTGGTGCTGTATCACGAAAGTGGTGCTTTCATACTTTTGTGCCGAACAGGTCAGCCTTTAGCAACAGGCCGTGGTGCGTTAATTTGCAATATACCGTAAAACAAGATAGGCGGCCGTACTTGAATAGCGCAGCTAGTCAGGAAACACGCGCCGAGTGCAACGGCCCGAAAGCAAGATACATATCTAACAGCCAAAAAGGCAATGCGAGAATAAGCAAACCTTGTAAAACAGCGGAACGCAAAGCCAGCCTTTAGTGCAAAATGTTCGTTATTTTTTGTTTGTTTTTTTACTACGGTGAGCTATCGCCAGTCTAGCAAAAACATGCTTACAAGGCCTTATGATAAGTCACAGTATATCTTGTTTTTTAAATAGCTTAACTGACACACACGTCGCTTCCAGTTCGGAACATACAAATGCAACTTAACTCACTGACATATCACTTCGAGATCAGAACATGCACGAAAAACTTAACGGACGCGATTACCACTTCGGAACATGCAACGACCTGCGCTCGTTACTTGAAGTCTCTCTGAAGAGAACGAACTCCACCCACAAACCTTCAGGTATTCCTCGCTGAGGTGCTCCTTCTTAGCAAAGTCCAGGTTCTTGAGTGTAATTTCGACACCCAGGTGCTTGGCGAGCGAGCGAACAAAGCCGCAGGGTGGGCTGCCGGGCAAGTTGTACAGAATGGGGGCCTGGCTGGGCATGGCTGCGAACTGACCGAAGGAGCGGGGCCTTGTCTACCACGAACCGTCAGCGGATGAGCGCGAATGGGTAGCGGCTCGTCCGGCGGGGGCCCTTTTTGATGGGCGGCCCGGCGTTGGGGAGAGCCTCACTTGCGCCCTCTCCCGCTGGCTGCGTCGCGCGCCACCCCCTCGCATGCACAGATATGATGAGGGTAGTGAAAAGAAAAAAAAAAGGGAGAAGAAAGAAAGATAGTTGGAAAAAAAAAGAAAGAGAAGCACTGCCCATGCTTTCTTTCCTGAGTCAACCAACAATGAAATAATGGACTTGTAAGTAGATAAAACGAATATACATTTAAAAAAAAAGGAGAGGGGTGGGTAGCTGTGCTGAATGGAGCACGAGAGGCCTTTAACCTCTGCTTTCTTCGGGTCGTCTATCTTCCTCGTCGTGTCGCGGTCAAATCAGCAAGATAAACAATCCCATACTTCCAAAGTGCAAACTTGTTTCACTTGCAGATGCCTAATTGCAGTTCAAATGTATTTCAGCCTGGGAATGGGTCTGTAATGGAATTTCACAACTTTGTGAGCTGCAATTTAGGCGGGCACCAACGAGATATGTTACAAATGTAATAAACAGTGGACTTGCGGCAGCAAGACTGATGAACGCTTCCACACGTGCCAAGTTCACATTAAAAGGAGGGCCCGTAATAGTGTTCGCACGCTGTCAGCGCAAAACCAACAAGGCTACATAGAATGGGACTTCATGAAGACGTCACCAGTGTTTGCATTCTGCTGTGTTGTAAAAGCTAAACTCCTGACCGTTATCAGCCGCACTATATGCTCTTATTAGTTATTTATAACGTAGAGTTGTTCCCTGTGTTACTTCAATGTCCATTTTAATTTTAATTTGTTTTAATATAAAGGTTATTTAACTATACTTAACTCGTTACCTAACTATAGCAACGGAGTACGCAGAATAAATGCTCGTAGTTATGGCTCTTTCCGAAGTGTCCTAGAGAAACGGATCTTTTGTGGCAGTGTTGGCGTTTAGCTTTACCTCTAAGCGCTTTTTGTGCTGGACGTCACTATAGTTAACGCCACTTTGCGTGTCATGGTAATCCCCAGGTACGTTAAAGACAGACCCTCCGGAGGACCACTTGACTCCTCGTCGCCTCAGAGAGGAATTCACAGACCGGAGTATCATTCAGTATGCAATGCAGCGCTTTTGGGCCTTCGGTCGGTAATGAACGCTTCGATGGGCATGACCACTGAAAGTGCCAGGCCATATTGACTGATGATTATCATGTCTTCTCTTGTCCGGTGCATTGTGTAAGTTCGTCAATGTGTACAGACATATTGGAAGCATAAGCGCAAGGACAGCAGTTAATGTGTTAGCTCACTAACAATCGGACCCTTTCATAAAATTCTGGTTGACTGTTTCCTGATAGGACAGTTCTTTGTATTCCAAATCAGCAATTTATGAAGTGTATAAATGGAGCCGGCGGGGTGTCTCAGTGGCTGTAACGTTGCGCTGGTGAGCACGAGGTTGTGCGTTCGATTCCCGACCGCGGCGCCCACATTCCGACATTAGTGGAACGCAAGGACGCGTTTGTACATGACGTGGTTAGAGAATAACTGAATGTGGGTAAAATTAATCCAGCACCCTCTCCTAGGGCACCCTCACTGTCCGATGCGCAGTCTCAGGACGTTGACGGTCCGAGTTTAATAATTATATGTAAGGTGCCCCGAAATGGCTTTCCTATAAAATTGTGGCGAGATAGGCATGTCCACGTGGTACCCTGTGTTGCGTCAACTCAAAACAGGCACATTGCAATGACACGCACATAGCTCGAATCATATTTTTTTAATCTACGGGATGGGCTTTTGGTGGCAATACTGTTCATGGAAATGCTGCACCTTTTAGCGTCGGACTTGACATATGTTCTTTTTTTCCATTTTTTTCCTGATTCAAATAAAGCATGCAACGGACGTAGTTTTGGTATAATGTTTGAAGAGGTTATAACAACTTGTGGTATGTATTTTATGGCCAGACAAAATATGTAATGTAGAGTGTCTCAATACCTAGCGAAAGTTGTATATTTCACAAGAAAGAAGCAAACAGAACTTGGAAGTTTCGTTTTTTCTGCCATGGTTGCATATTCGTAGTGCTTGCAAAAAGACAAAGCATGCTGCGCATGTCCCATAAATGCGAAGCAAGTTTAAGGAAGCAAAATACGAGCGTACAGAGCTTCACGTGCTCGTGTTATCTCACTGTACCTTTCAACAGTGAGACAGGGAAAGCTGATTACCACGGATTTGAGGTACTAAAGAAAAGTGTCCGCTGATATAATCAGACGCCCACTATTACGTTTTCTCTCCTTGCTAAGGTGACAGTGCTCGCTTTTCTTAGAAATGTAGTCCACGCGAAGGCATGCAGTATTAGCTCATAATTTTAGTTTAAAATCTAGCCTGCGTCCATCGGAATACGAATGAAACATTTCAAACAAAAGGAAGAGCTATTTTGGCGACAATTTTCGCGTGAAAGTAGAATTCATCTTCCTGTACAAGAGATGGACGTTCAGAATTCGAGGTTAGAGTCAACTACACCAACACCACTTATGCCAGTTCTTTGGTGAATTGCTGTCTCCAGATAATTCTTTAATTGGAAATCAAGCAGTACATAGAGCAATTCACGTTGCATTCAACAGCAATTCACGTTGGACACAGTTCAATACACCTGCCGTGGTATCCCAGTGGCTGTGGTGTTGAGCTGCTGAGCTCGAGGTGGCCAGTTGAATCTCGACCGCGGCGGCCGCACTGTGATGGGTGCGGATCGCAAGAAGATTCGTGCACCGTGCAGTGGGTGCGCGTTAGAGGCCTCCAGGTGGTCAAAATTATTCCAGAGTCCCCCATTACGTTGTGCCTCATAATCTGATCGCGGTTTCGGTGGGTGAAACCCGAGAACGTATTTCGTTTTCCTATTTCGATATGGCGATTACCACGGATCGGATGATATAGGGACGTCTCGAACGAAATGACCATCGCCTGGTACTGAACAGTGCTCATATGCGCTGACAGGCTTATTGACGAAAATGTTACCTAGGAAATTTTAGTAACTTTTACGAACTTTTTAAGACCGAATTTGAGTTCAACAAGTTAGTCGGAACTATTGGTTCAACAAGATGTGTTCAACATGAATTTGAGTTGTCCGCCACCGTTACATGAATCCGTTACAGCACAAATGATCGTTTTTCTTTCGATTATTTGATTTGTTGTAACTATACTGGTAGTTTAGAGGCCTGGAATAAGCCCAAAATTTGACAGAGACAAGCGAGAACAAACGATAGGCGTGCTACTACGAAACAGGCAGTTTTTGCTAAAACAACCCAGATAAGTAGAGCATACTCGTAATGGCACGGTCTTTTGCACCTCTACTTGCGATTTCAGGTTCTGTTTTGATTCGTACATGATAGTTCACGCCACCTGATGCTGTTACACGAATTGCATGAAAACAGAAAGGGGCCGGAACCCACTCTTTGAGAAGTTCAGGGATTTCATGGACATCTAAGTTCATATGTTGCAATTATGACCATTATAACATGTACCTGCTTCTATGGTCAGCTATGAAGTCGTTCCATAAACCACGATGCCATTCTGAGTGACCGCCAACAGAAATATTAAAATAAAAACAACGTACTCGAGACACTCTGGCATAAAGATTATAATCAGGTTGTTTACTGAAGCCCAATAAATAACATTTACTAAGCCACTAGGAGCCACACAACCAAACAACATATTATATTCAAATAGATGTTCATACTCGAGTAGTATTTGTTTTTATTTCCACGCTTCATGTTATACAATTACCAATTGCACTGGCACTTAGGTTCTGTGATGCATCGCGCGCAGGTGCATTCTTTCCATAGCAGATGAGACTTAAGGCTGCTCTTTCAGCAAGTTATTCGATATTCGATAAGAAGTTTCAAAGTCAGGTCAAGTCAATTTATTTTTGACACCAAGAGAAACGACAATTTACAAAGCTGATGCTAAGTATACGCAAGCAAAAACGATCTTAAAGTTTGACGAAGGCTTGCACTGCGTTTACAATGCAACAAATCAAACACATTAGATACGTAATACAATACTAGCAAAAAATAGCATCCATGCTATTTTTACAACCATTATACTCAGTTTGAGTGCTCTACGTAGTTTAGGGTTTTGATACCAGCATTGAAGTTACGCTGCCATGCTGGTGTACAGCTCTTGCGAGTTGTCGAACACGCCGTCGGTTGATAATTTAGGGTCAGTTGCGCGATTTCATGCGAAATCTTGCAATGAACACGAAAACAGGCTTTGAATCAATCATTAACTGCACGGTCCCTCGTATACATAGCATACACGTGACATCATATCTGTTGGCTCTTTCGTGAGGCGGCCATGTTGATGAATCACTGCGACGGCCGTGACATGGCCCTGGCCGTGACGGTAGCTGTGAAGTAGCAGCGGCGATTTGACAAGAGCTTCCCCGCCTTTAGTTCCGAATGCCACCGACTTGGAGTAATCAGTGTTCTCATGATGAGTCCTACTCGCAGTTGATCGGATCGACTCGTTCACGCTGGGAGGCCAAATGCAGAGCTGATAGATCGATACGTAAACCTTGATAACCGCAGTGGGCGCAAGTGCCGACGTCAGCGTCTTCCTGCAGATAACTCACGTTGACAACTTCAACTATCTTGTGTTCTCGGTCAACTTTGTTACCCTCGAACAAGTAAAAGCCGGTATGTGGTTGTAATCTCAACTCTTTTACAAGCGGACGAGTGAAATGTCTGTCGGCGAAACGGTTCCCGGAAAATGTAAACTGTTTCTACTCGAACAGCTATGCTGACTCTTTTCTTGTATTTTAATTTCATGAGCACGTTCTACCTCGTCAGCAACTGTTTCATCGTCGAATAAAGGGATCAGAATGTTTGTGTGTACGTGCCTCTCTCTCCACATTCTCTACAAGCCCCACTGCCTCGGCCATTTACTTCTTCTCATGCCGCTCTCCCGGCATTCGTGACAAACGGAAATGTTTTGCTCGGTAAAGGTCGAATTAAGTAAACTCGAAAGTCCAGTTGAAAGGTTGGAGCACAGTCCACATGCGTGTGCTCGAAACGCTTCGATGGCCTCCTTCCAGATTATGCCTAAAAGTGTGGCTTGCCGTTGCATCAAAATAAAGCCCACCTCGCGTGTTCCCGCGAATCGCGGCCCGTCGTCTGGCTTGGAGCGACTTTTAGGGTCTTAACCTGTCGCGCGGTGCGTGCCACAAACTAGCACGTTAGGGCTCGCTGCGTCATAATTCTCCCATTTATTCCACCCCAGCCACACTCTGCGTCGCCTTGCGCTTAGGGACTGCTCACGGTGCACTCGCCTGCTTCTTCCTCCCTTTCTGTCACCGTGGTTTGAACAGCCTACAACTGCGCAGATAACCATCTTAGTCGAGAGTTCGACGGAATACTGTCTGGCGAGTAGGATACACATTGAAACGGAAATAACCACTCGCCAAAATCAGGGAAAATAAATATAAACAAAGGTTAACATTTCTATGCCACCATGGGCCCCTTCTTCACAATAACAACGAAGATGCACAGTCCTTGCTTATTTACTGGGAAGATGGCGCAATGATCGTTGGTAGGTATCTGATAGATTGCCCAGTGTCCAGCTTAATCGCGTGTGGTGTTGAATGGATGTAGAATGGTTCAAGCAGTCAGCGGATAGATAGGGATCTTTCCCTGGCGATGATAGCTGATGCGTCCCAGCTGATGATGTGATCTGTCTTCTCATGATGCTCGTCCAGCACATTCGATGCCGTGTTTGCCTTTGCCACGTCGTACTGATGCTGCTTATTTCCATTAATAAAATTTCCCGATTCACTGGTGTAGGTAGCGTCAGAGTCTTTACAAGGAACTAGTAATAACGTTCGATGGGGTCCTCCACGCGCACCAGCTTGTCAGGAAGCTTTCTGGAAGGAACATAATTTTTAAGTGCGAAGCACTTTAGGGGCTCGAGCTGTTGGCGTCTAATGTGATATCACGTCGTCGTGGTTACGCAGAAAAACAAGATCTACCGAAAACTCGCGTCTGGTTCACTTGGTATATACCAAAATGGGCATGGCAGGGTACGAATGCATAACTTGCATTATTTATAGGTCAGAACATCAATAACATAACATGCTCGTCAGTTTTGGCACAATTAACGATAATGAAATGACGGGTGACGCATACCCACACTGCATATTCGGGTTTGAGTCAGGGATATGCGAGAATTAGCAGAAGCTTGTGGAAATCGCTTCCGAAACGACGGTATGGTACCAGCGCAGCGCAAGAGGGGGCGCCACAACATCACAAACGCTCGATTCCTCGTCACTTGTGCAAGAATAGCACAAAAATAACATATGAGAAACACCGGCGCATCACTGCTTCGCACTTCCTCGGGTTCCACGTTAGTAGAGCTGCATTAGCGTGAGATTTGAACTACACAAGCGCATAATTGGAACCCACCACTTAATGTAGCTCCAATCTTGATCAAATCCTGCGCTTGTGTACTTCAAACGAACGGTGAGTTAACATAAGGGAAACACCGGCGCATCACTGCTTCACACTTGCCCAGGCTTCACATTAGTGGAGCTGCCGTGGCGCTGAACTTGAACTACACAAGCGCAGGATTTTTTTTAATTAGATGAAGATCAAGTTAGTTGCGGGGGGGGGGGGGGGGGGACGTTTTTGTGCCACGGCTTTCTGGTGACGGCAGGGTCACACAATGAGCAAACTAATGCTCTCGTATTATAAGCACGCACACCAAGTGAAGGATTTTCATATTTTGTTGAACTCGGCCGAAACTATAGGAACACAAATGTCCTCAAAAAACGAAGCCAAATACAAGCTCGCAACACATTCGGCAAATTTCAATTCCCTTGCAAGCAACAAAAAAACTAACTTCACTCTCCTGGTGCTGTCGCACAAAAACAGTGTTTTGGTATATGCAGTACTGCTCAGCAACCTGGAAATTGGTTTAAAGAGGACAATGCTTGCAAGGGAAAATGTTTCTCTAAATTAAAAATTTACAAATAAGCACAGAGCAATACACAAAAGCAAGATCTTAGTTTATGGGAAAAGAAATCAGAAATCATGTCACTAAAGTTCAGTCAAATGTAGTAATGAAAAAAAAAGTATTTTGTATTAACGCACGTTGGAAAACAATAACCTACGAAATAAGGCGCGAGGACTCAATCAAGTCCCCCCTATCTCCCCCCTCCCCCACAAAAAAAAAGCTAAATTGAATGGATTGAAAACAGCCTATGTAATGATCATGCTAATTTTCCTATTTGTGCAAAACAACAACAACAGAGAAGCGACATGTGCACTGTGGAGACGCCACTGAAATCATACGTGCGATATTGTAAAGCAGATTATTTCGCCCGCATTTTCCATTCACCCAAGGGGGATATGGCAATAATCAAGAGTTTTTGCGGTGGCTTCGCTGCCGCGCAGAAGAAAATTACTCGCCTAGGCAATTGCACATTCGAACCACGTTCGAATAAGTGTTTGCTGCGAACGCTGATCTGTCCTTACTCCCATCGCTAAAAAAGGAGTTCTAAAAGAGCAAGCGCTTTCGGTGTAGTAGATGCTTTACGTACGCTACCCCGACTCCTTCATTTTAGTTTGTGTAGAGGCGCTTGTTATACATCACTGATACATAGATGACCTTATTGTTTGATTTTAACATTGACTTTGTGTTTCGTTATTTTTCCCTGATTTTCGGCGTGCGTATATTTCTGCTTCAGTAGATAACAATCTTCAATCGAAAAATTCACGTGCGACGCCAGCTGGCTCCTTCAGTAGGCCTTCGGCGGCACTGAGTCGGCGTTCGGTGGTTCATGGCGATGACGTATTGCTATCCCACGATTCCTAGTTGAGACCTAGGTAACGTGACGGATAATTCGCGAGGAAGTTACCCCGTTTCCTGTGTTTGAAATCGCATAATATGGGTACGCATTCCACAATAAATAAACTTTGCCTTTACAACTTATCTTCCTACACTTTTCGTTAAAGCACTTTGACAAGTTTTCAGAGTTCCAACAACTTTCTGTCTGTTTAAATGTTCATTGGAACATTAAACAAAAAAAAACTGCGCATACGGGTGATAAGTTGTTTCCAACCGAAAACTCGCGACCACCAGACTATAGTAGAAGATATTATATTATTGCTTCGATTCTGCAGCCTCGCCTTTACCACGGCCGGGACCAGCACAGTGGTCTACTCTGCAGGGTTTTCGTGTTTGTAAATGCTAATGAATGGTAAAAACAGATTATCTCACAGCGATAACTCGTCTTGAGGAACGCTTTATGTTCGCGCTTACTCCCTGCGAGGGGTGCACTAAGGATGATCGTAGTCTCTGAATGACAGTTGTTACGAAAAACACTCTTGCAGGACACCCGACATACATAATCGCACAAGAGAGAGAGAGAGATAGAGACAAATAAAGGTAAAGGAGGGATTGGAAATTTTAGCACAGATCAGAGAAAAAAATCTAGAGACAGTAAATACTAACAATATAAGACTGTACATGTGCGCTGTCACAGTCTATTGCACATCGTCCGAAGCAGTGTCAGTGCAGTATATAGACAAATTTGACATCGCAACATGTCGTAGCGCAGTCAAATTATGCTACACAATCAGGCGAGTTTACGTGACACAACCAGAAATATCCATTGCTACGTGGAAGCTCCAACTTCCGTTCTTCGAAGCAAGTACGTGCCGATCTCCAAAGCTGCCCCGGTGCTTTTGAGCTGCCACTATTACGCAGCGTTCCATACGCGCAAAGAAAGGTCGTCTTCGAGCCGCGGAAAAAATACTCATTTCACGGTATCCCGAACAAGAGAGCGCGAAGTACGTTAAAAGGAGCAGCGTTTCGAAATGCTTCGACGCCAGGTGATGCTTCGGTGCTTCTTACGAGCGGCGCTTACTAAGGGGTCGCAGGATCGACGTTGTACGTAGCGGCGACCCCGTTTAAAATCACGCAAAAGCGAAGCACCGCTCTTCGCCTCATTCGGATGGGCACGATGCTTGAGCACGCGGCCTCGAAGGCATCGTTGTTGTGGCTACCCGACGGTCCCGGTGTGAATCCTGCCCGCCTCCGCCTGTGGCCGCTCAGACCCCGCCGTTCCTTCCCCCGCTCGCTCGCCTGTGGTGCCACCTGAGCGGTTAGTACTGTGCAGCCTTCAGAGAGATGCATCAATAGGGCTCTTCTGTAAGGAAAAGGGCGGCTGCGAAGATACTTCTTGCAACAGTGGTGGTTCGAAAGATATCGATGGTGCTGTGAATGTTGGCATCTTGAAGCCCTCGCTGTAGTGTTTTTCGAGATACTCCTGGTTCAGCTGTGGAACTGTTCGCTTGCTTGTGGAACACTGTCTCGCACACATTTTTTTCTTCCTTTCTCGTTAAATAACATTAGAGAGAATCCCGCGTGCTCTTCTTTTGCAGAACTGCACATAATACGCGGGCCTATTCTCAAAGGTCTGGCAGACGCCTCAGAAGGGCGTCCGCGGTCAAGCCGTCTGGCACCCACGAACTTCGCATAGCTCGGCATTGAATACGAGAGAAACGGGAGGCGAGGGTGTAGCTTTGTCTGCTCCGTTCTTGTCTTTTTGCTCCACAGTCGATTGCGTGTCTCGCCGGCGAGCGCCAAATAGCGGCCGTTGAAGGGGGTGCGGGGGGAAGGGGGGGGGGAGAGGTCAGGAGCAGGGAAGAATAGGCCACGCGCGCCAAAACAGGCAGCCCGCGCTTCCTAGACGAGGTGCCTCCGTGTCTGGGAATGGAAAACCTTTCTTGTGGCGCTTTCATTTCGACGTCCACCCCGGTCCCACTATTTCTTCGTTTCTGCTTCTTTTCGCCTGCCATGTGCCTGTGCAATCTCTCGAGTCGTCGGTCTGGGTTTCCCATTGTAGCAGTTCATCCATCCACTCTGGCCACTGCAATTCTTCAAATGCCTTGCTACGTCTCACCAAAGAAAAGAAACAGCAAATGTATGCTACTGCCCATCTTGCGTATCTCTCACTCGCTACCCTAGGTGCGCTCTGCCGACAGTGTGATGTATCCTGCAATGGTCTACAGTTACTATGTTGCTCTTTTATTGCACAAATGTTCTCGAGTACATTCCGCTCTAAGCTCCTGGCAATAAACTTATGAATGGCGTACGACCTCGCGATTGTCGCTTGTCCCGTCATTCCAAACTACTGGGTACACCGCGTGACCCGACGCTCATGCCAATGCCAGCGATTTTCGCCCGTTTTCCTCCTACGTTTCCGCTAAGTGAGATACAATTTGTGAGGAATAAATACATCTTCCTGCTGAGCGAGTGAACAGGCCTTCTGCTTCAAGTAAAGGGCATGAAGTACAGATTAATTAGCCTCTAAAACATTTAATAAAATACCTTTGCTACATAGCACCTTCCCTCACTTTCGCCGACTATTTGCGGTACCTCAGCTGCTGCACTCGAATAACAATTATTTGTCGGTTCACATAAAGATCCTGGTAATAATGAGTGCACATGGTTCAATCACGAGCAAGAAAGTTATTTCGTTGTCCTCTTAAAGCACATGTTTTTCGCTGTTGGTTCTAATTAAATTGTACCCTTGGTTTCCTCTTACTGTATTCGCAGCTTCTGCCTTCCCCGTTTCCATTTATGCAGATCACGAGCCTGAATGTATACCCACTACTTCTCGGAATTGCTTTTCAGGACTTTTACGTAAAACAAAGTATTAAATATAAAACTTTAAAAATATAACTTCAAATATTAAACTTTGTCAAAAGCCTCACTGAACCGCACATCTTCAGCTGGCGTGTGGTTATACAGGGCAGTGATCAACCTACGTGTTTGCCTGCGCTGTCAGAAATTTATAGGTACGGCCGCACCAGTCATTTCTATATTGTGCACGGCACCGTCAAGTGGAACAGCGGATGTGGCTTGTTTCGGCACGTCCCGTCCCGCCAGTGAATGGCCGAGCCCCAGCAGTGGTTCGCTTCATGCATCCACCGTAAACGACGGCGCGCATGCGACCGTTATTCGAGAACCGA